>NW_025953836.1:0-163683 GCF_022578515.1 Annulohypoxylon truncatum
GGACCTGACCTGACCTAAAAGTCAGGGACCTGACCTGACCTAAAAGTCAGGGACCTGACCTGACCTAAAAGTCAGGGCTGTTGTATTATATAATCAGTCAACATTGATTCAATTGACTAATCAACCCCTGGCACCGCAGACAACTGGCTATACCAACTGCAGTTCAATTAAGCTGTAGGTTTAATCGCACTTCAATTAGATTATAGGTCAACAGTTGATCAACGGTTGTTTAGTCAGACTGCAGGTCTAACTGTAGAACAACCTTTGTTCAATCAGGTCAATTGACTTTAGCTGGTCAAAGGCCGTTCTTACGTAAGCATGCCCCTTAGAGCGTCTACCCCACTAAAAGGAGATGCACCCAATCAACGGTCGTATAAAGTGATTTGCCAAGAATTCGTTGAATTTGGCCCACTAAAAGGAGCGATGCACCCAATCAACGGTTATATAAGGTGACTTGCCAAGAATTTGTCGATTCAGGCCCACTAGTCCACCCCCTACAGCCAATCAACGCTTGTACGAAAGGATTTGCCAAGACTTTGTCAAATTAGGTCAGCTGACTTACCAAGATTTTGCCAAAATCTGGATTACATAAGCCGGATTTGGACCGGATATACCAAAAGTCCCACTAAATCAAAGGTTTGAGCCAATCAGACCTCTCCGATAAGCCGCTATCTCAAAACTGCTTATTTGAGTAATTTTTCGAACCACTTCCCAAAGGAAAGAAAAAAATCAACGCCACAATAACCCTTCGTAAACTCAGGGCAAAAAAAGCCCACACCCGTTCGCTCAAACGTTAAACAATACAATAATAATAATAATAATAACAATAACAAATAAGCCACTGCCTGCTTAATTGCTAATGGGAGGTACCAAAACTCATTCACGAGCTCATTTGCTTCTGATTCATCGTAACGCGATGACTTATGATCAAACAACTTGTCAAAGAACCTAACAGCTTCCTGCTGATCCATTTCTGTTATCTCAATTATATTTTTCTCTGCGCACGATTGAGCTACCTTTCGAAAACGTGTGGTAAATAGGGTAACGACGTTGTCGCTTCTTGGGAGGTATTGATTGATTCCCGCTGATTTGCCAGGAGAGCCGAAAAGCAGCCCGGTGTCGTCCGCGTTATCTATGATCAGAAGCCATTTGCTGGATTGGTCTGAGCTGAGATGATCTCGTACTGCATCTCTAATGTCTTCGTTGTCAGATGTCTTTTGAATGCCAAGCTTCTTCGCTATTTCTCCGTAAGCCTGTTCGAAGCTTGCATCGCTCACTGCGGGCACCCAGAGGACGGAATACTCTGGCTTTTTCTCCTTCACCCAATATGCGAATTGCAGGGCGAATTGTGTTTGGCCGATGCCGCTCAGTCCGACGAGGGCTACTTTCGAACATTGCTCCTTAAATAACTTCTGCTTTATCTCATCGAGTTTTGAGCTTCGTCCGGTGAACCGTTCATTCTTAGGAAAAGGGACATGGAAGCAGGCCCGAACTATGAAGGGTTAGATTGAGTATAAGAACAGCGATGATCTTGTTATACTAACTATGGTAGCCCTCAATGGACCCCGATGGCACCTCTGACTGACTTTCATGGCTGGTAACAATACCCTTAACACATCGATCGACCAACTGATGGTTGTTGTGCCGGCCAAGCCGAATAGGCTTGAAAAACGTCGTAGCAGCGGAGGTCGCGTGCCGAACTCTCAGAGCGAAGCGAGGTCTGATCCATGCAGAAATGCTAGGTATTGATCTTAAAGTAGTCGCAGTTTGTTGCATGCCGAGAGCCTGTAATATGCTCAAAGCCAGTCTGATATCGAAGGCTTGCGTAGCACGGACAGATTTAGAGGTGCTCTTGATACTATTAAATTCTGATATAGCGTGTTCAGCTTGGCTAGGATCGGATACATGGGGATATCGACTGATCGGTAATGACGTAGATGTCGAGAGAGCTTCCCAAAGATATCCTATGCGTTTCAGCGTATCCGGGTCCTTCTCAAGAGTTAGTAATACGGATATATACCGTCAACCACGTGCCTAGGAATGTCGTTCTACATACCACTTCTTGACTGATTGGCTCCATTTCTTGAAAGAATTCCCTCGAGGCCGCCAAGAATCTCATGAACTCATTAGAAGCTAACCAAGACGTAGGAAAGTAATTATGTCCAATTCTGGACTGAGATTGGTCCTTCGGGTCGTCTGGAAACGTTTTCGTTTCGATAGCTCTGAGAGTTTGCATATAATGGTCGGCCGATTTAGCCAGTAGTGGCATTGGTTCTGGAAGTGAAACCTCAAGTTCTGGGAAGAAATTTTCGATCTGCTTCAACGTGAGAGATAAGGGGCTGACGTATATTTCCCCTAGCGGATTTGAGCCGATGACATGCCCGTAGATGGCATATGTATGTGCATCGACAACTAAAGAACCAGAGTTGCCGCGTACTAGCCCTATGCAATTATGAGTCTGGGAATAAAAGATGAACTTTCATCTATACACTTACCCTTCGAGTTTTCCAAGATAAGGCTTCCCAAACGGGAAGGTCTATCATCATTGATGCCTCCTAGTACGGACCATGATGGTTGAAGAACACCGGAATGAATTGTTCGAGGCGATGAAATAAGCAATACTTCAGTTTCGTGGTCGGGAAATCTGGCCGCTTCCGGTGACATGAAAGTCGGCTTCCCCATATTCGAAGGATTGAGAAATGCATTAGGTCGCCGGTGTATTGGTCTATCCAGCGGAATGAGTGCCCAATCCAGATCTAGCTCCTCGTGGAGCGTATCACTCTGTTCGGATGAAGGGCATAGAGCAATTTTTTTAATACTATGTTCTCCTTCATCTTCCGTCTTTGTCTCTTGCGGCTCGACGCGAGGATCCTGAGTGAATATGGAGTCACTATCTTGATACCAATATTCATCCCCTTGATTATTGGTCAACTCTTCGTATACTACATCATCATCAAACTCCAGCAAGTCATCTTCTTCTAGCTCGTCAGCTCCAAGCGGGTTTGTACCAATCTCTAATGTGTAGAGCTTCTCGGCGCTATATGGGAGTGATATAGGCTTCTCGGTATCAGGCTGATTAGGTATTCTCTCCAGTCCGCTTTTCCCGGCACCAGCGATCCTTATAAAAGACTTATGGCGGTCTCGGATGCTGTGACACGCCGTCAAACCGTAGTAACGCAGTCCCACTTGGATCACGCAACCCATTGTCGACGTTTGGGACTCTCCTGGGGACTGGTAGATTGGGAAGCCGCTCATCGTTAGCCAAGAATCATCTGTGGGATTTCTGGGCCAATTGATAGGATTTCCTCTCCCAAAATGAATGTCAGCTTCCTCGACTCCTAGTAGAACTCTAGGTATCAGAGCACGCCAGAAGTATAACTTGAAGTATGGTCTATATGTGTCTTGTCTGGACTCATAACTTGTTTGTGATTGCCAAAAATGCTCTCGGGTCGACTTGCTAACGCAATATTGAACCTTGAGAAACTTTCGGCTGAGTAAATGTTGAAGAGGCTGGTATGCGTCCGGACGACAAAAGACTAAGATAGATGGACAAGCCTGTCTCTCTGATGGGCCACAGAATCTTAAGCTGTAGTCTATATCCCTTACATGCCGGCGTAGTCTTGGGTCATCTCGGGTGTTCTGGCGGAATAAAGTGACTATTTCACCAAATCTATCGTTATAGTCTCGCGGAATTCTCGAGGTACTGTGAGGATAAACCATTATTGGTGGCGAGACGTTTGGAACCGACAGGGGGTCACGGAACGGATCGTCGCTATTACCATAAGTCCCTCTAGTATTTCCAGCATCCACATTATTCGAGGCAGTGGAATTTGATGCAACATCAATATTCAATTCCTCTGTGTTGTTTGGACGCTCTAGGCTCTTTGTGACTTTGGTGACTGAGCATGATTCGTCGAATGCCGCATTACGTTCGGATATCTGATCGTATTTTTCTTGAGTTTCAGTATATTTCGAATTAACAGCGTGATGTTGGCTTTCGTGTATCAAATTCGTGGAATCATTGCTAGCTTGCAAGAGTGTTATCGACAGTACCGATGACATCCTTTTGAGGCAGGAGTCAGCAAGGCTAGCAACTGCGACTAAAATCTGATGGTGAATCTGGTTATGCATTCTGCGTTGAAGTAGCTGGGATAGTTTTACTATACCTACCTAGTTACCAACCTGAAGATAGGCAGGTAACTAGAACCTAGCTAGAAACATAAGAATAAGAACAATCCAAACTAAACGCAGTTTGAACTATTGCCATAGCCGCATTATCTAGTAAGTATATTTCGATGGACAAGCGGGGTTCTTCCAGGACATTGATGTAACGATGCATATTGCCATCCATGGTGGTGGCTGAGCTTGTAACTACCTAGGTACCTAGGTAAACAGCTCTCCACTCAAAGGCTTTCGCGACAGCCACATCGAGTCGTACTTTTGTCAAGCAAGGCTCTACACTTAAGGAACAAATTGCGTTTTTACTCCGCTCCTCAATATTTGCGAAGCAGATCAAGGCCTTACACTTCCAATCCCGCTTATCATGTACATATTCTAATGAACCACTACTCAGAGTAGTAATACGTGAGTAATCGACATTTTACAATATCAACATACATTTCTATTGATTTTAAATCCATATACTTACCTAGGTAGGCACAATGTATTATCCAACCGAAAATGAGAAGAACGAGATAGTAAAGCAGCTCCTAGCTGCTCCGTCGGATTCCCATGCAGCCTATCCTTCCTTCGAAGCATATCTTAATCATTACATATCGATAGTGTGCGGCGGTGTTAAAGTTGACTTTCCGTCTCTCCAAAGTCACGATGATGTGTTACAATGTGTCAAATCACTATATGAACAATATTCCTTATCACGAAACGACATTACAAGAAGTTGGTTCCCTGGTCGTGGAAGCGTTCCGGCGGAAAGGGAACACATATTAAGAATTGTTGTCAATGTTGCGTTTATGATTGATATCAATGAGAAAGACTACTACCCGGAGCTATTCAACAGCGAAGGCCCGCATCGGGCAAAATGGGAAAAGGACCAGGCCTTTGTGGACTTTCTCGAGAAGTCATTTCTTCCGCTTCAACGGGGCGCTGCCACGAACGTAAATCTAGGCAACAAAAAATCTCTCAAGGCATGGAAACTGACTAGAAGATATGGCATTACGATAATGGCCACCGATAATCTCCTTGAGCATCTCCTATATAATCCAAAGGAACATACTCTTAGGATCTTCCACCATATATCATATCTACGCTCACATTTGAAGCACTCAAAAGATATGGATTTGGAGCTAGACTTTTCGCAAAGTTTAGGCCTGTATGTTAACCTTTTCCAAACTCTGATCAGCAGAACTGAAATTATTTAGAAAGACTTTACCTCCACGGCTCCTATTCGAAACGTTGCTTTCTTTGCAAATGATACTGTTCCCCATTGCTGTTTCTAGTTACAAACCGTCCAAGGTGCTATTGAAGAAATGCATCAAAGAGCAAAGATTTGATAAGGAGTTGCTGTTTTTCGAAACAGTTCGTGAAATTCCTCCCGATTTCACCTTCAAGTACTGGGCAGAGAGAATAGAAAGGCTCCAAGAAATTACAGAACGACCACCTCCAAGGGGCGCAGTATTATCTTGGCTAGAGAGACATACTTCAGAGAGAAATGCCTTGACTATTGCTATCGTGGGGCTTTTCCTTTCTGCCTTTTTTGGCTTTCTTGGGGTCATCATAGGAGCACTCCAACTAGCCTTAGCGTGGCTTGCATGGAAATACCCTACTAGTTAATGTGAACCATCTATTCGAATACTATCCCATGTGCGTTTTATTAATAAATCTCGTTGAAGCGTAAAGTTGCATTTTACATATGGTTTACCCTCCTTTGTCCACACACTCTTTTCTGTCAATCCGCTTAATTATTCATCGGATTCTAATCCCTGTGTTGGCCAACCACCTTATGGTAAATATTCATATGGCAATTTCCCATACTTTCGGCGACGCATCATGTTCTCTCGATTCCGCCCATGAGACATTCTTGCAGAGCCACCGCTACCGCATTGCCACTCGTTTGAAGTTGTGATAATCTAGTCTATTAAGAATGTGATTATGTATTAGTAAGTAATGACCTAATTTATTCGTTTTACCTTTAATCCAGGAACATTTATCTCTTTAACTGGCAGTTGTTAACATGCATGGATTAGGAGATAAAATACACCACGGCACCCACAAAAGCTCGGTTTAGGAACTGTTGGTACAAAAGATATAAGACAAAATGGGTGCGAAACCATGTACCGTTTATATTCTACCCTGGGTCTGATCACGTGAAGCTGTGGTGTATTTTGTCTCCTAATCCATGCATGTTAATAACTGCCAGTTAAAGAAATAGTGTGGAGTACGGCCTTTAATTCCTACTACGCGACTTATTATATTAATCGCGGGATTGTTTTCAAAGGATTAAATTTATTAACAAGAATTTAACTGTTTATACCTAAAGATAAATTGTTCTTTAAATACATTCTTGTTTTAGAGTGAGTAACAAAATTTGACAGACCACCTGGGCTTGGATTACTAGATTTGGTTGTGGACACGTGACGACAAAGCTTCTTGTTCACTTATTTGACACAGCTTTACTCTCCAAGTAAATACTCAGAGTACAGACCTGGATTCAAGTAGCTTATTAAGCTGTTAAATCTGGGTCTATACGGTAGGATAATAATTAATAGGTCAAGTGCCACCTGTTTTATTAATTAAAACATTACCTAATGTGTGATAGAACGTAAGTAGTTAATTCGTTCCTCTATATACTTCACACACTGTTGGGATATCGATTATTTAAAGTAGTCACGTGGATGGATTGGCCATAAAGTGGCCAATTGTGTAGGTAGGTAGCTAGCTTATTCGTACACACTTAACAAGAACAACACCAAGAATCATCGCGTATCTTATTGTTTTACCTTTGCTGGGCAGCAACCCACCCATGGCCATACCAACACACACACCTAGATTGAGGAGGCTTGGGTTTGGATGCAAACATATGATGAAGAGTAATTGCTTTGAATGCAAGTCCTATTATTTATTATAACCGATGCTGCTACCAGAATGTGTAAATATTTGGTTTGAAGGGTTCGAGAATGTGAACTGTTTTGAATAAACTCAGATTAAATATAAGATAAAAAGGTATCGTACGAGAATGTAGAGAAAAAGGATGATCAGAGACAAAAAAAAAGTTTGGTCATCCCACCTCCAGTATGGAAGACATTCCAAACGAATTCTAAGGCCGAACTGCGGACCGGTGGTCAGACGCCATTAGCCTACATGTCGCGGTCCATAGGCAACTCCCAAGTCGCATATGGGCCCCCAGTTGTAGAAGAGGCGACCTTAGAAGTCGAGAGAAAAGCCCCCAAAGGGATTCGAACCCTTAGCATTTTCGATATCAAGTTGCCCTGAAACCGAACAGTCGGTGTTATGACCATTACACCAACAACCCTTGAAGTGACAGGTGCCTAATTCTGATATATATACTTGACAACTCAGCTCAATTTCGTCCATCTCCATGGTAACCAATGACTTACTATTCACCATCAAAGGAGTACGGGCCAGGTATCTTGACATAAATTCTACGATATCGCCTTACCCAATACCCTAGGTAGGTAGACCTACAGCTTTCCATCAGTACCTACCTCTACATACCACTACACTATCACTACCTGCAGAACTAGCAAAACACCCATAAAAGTATTTCCCGTCTCAAATGCCTTGGACGGTACATTTCTCTAACACACATCTTATTCATGATTCTTTTACCGCTTGTTTTATTACACCCATAAGCATTATTAGTCGACATTATTCTCCCGAACCATCAGACCTTCTCTACAACATCATGCCACGCAAGCAACTATCTCTCCAGAAACTTTTTCATAGGGGTTTCCACGGCGGTCTTCGTTGGCAGACACAGGCTAAGGATGTTTACGATGAACGGTTGGGACGCGAAGTAAAGAAGCACCGCTTCCTCCTTCATCATCCGCACTCCATCCATCTCGCCAAGGTATTGGCGAGGGAGCTCAAGACGACCAACCCGACCGTCGTCAGCCTGGCTCTTTCGCATGTTTACGAATTTGCCGCCGAAAAAGTCGAATTCTGCGCCGAGTTGGAGCCGCAGGAATTCTTCGCTCGGGCGAAGAATTCCTTTCCCTGGTCGAGCAAGATCAACGACCTAGCATTTTGGGCGTTCACCTACAAGGCGTTCCACGCCCGCGCCATCTTCCTGAACGTGATTCTGCGCCCAGACGAAGAGCCCCCCGTCGGGCAGCCCCTGTCCCAGGCCCTCGACCGATTCCTGGACGCGTTCTTGCTGCGATACCCCATCGACCAAGCCGATGTACTCGAAGAGGGCGACAAGATCTGCCAAGAGAATATCGAGCTAGCAGAGGAAGTGGTTAACGTCAACAAGCCCCTATACAACAAGTACTTCCCATACCACCTAACCCATCACGAGGGTCAGGGTGACGGGACAGACAAACTCGTACTCGATACCGAAGAGATCCGGAGAGACGCGTGGGAAACTGGCGCCGCCATCGCGGACCGCTTCAAAGAAATAGCCCTGTCAAAGGTCCCGGACGAAGAGCTCTTTTTCTACGACACGGAATGCCGAAACAGCCACCGTGACGCTTTTCTGGACGAGATCGTTCGCGAGCGAAGCGGACATTCGAATAGCCGGGACTCTACAGAGGGGATGGGAGTCGTGCGAAAGTATGACTCCTTCAAGGAATACAGAGAGCCGGCCCCTGAGGAAGGAGAGGAGGAAGGAGAGAAGGATGTTGCCCTACCTGAAGGACAGCAGGGTGACGAGGATAATGACGATGTGATGAGAGAGGCAGACATGGATGACGAGCTGCCTGAGTCCAAGAGGCTCAAGAAGCTGAAATTGGAGTAAGAGAACTGAGGAGAGGGGGATAATTGTACCGAATTTGGTTTCGATTGGTTCATGCTACCCCCTTTCTCCCTTTTCTCTTCGTTTACCTTTTTCTCGGCTACGTATGTTGTTTGTAGCTATGTCATGAATATTGAATACTATGAATGCACCCTAGTAAGAAGAGTAATTACCTACTTTCCTAAATCAATCCGCCTCCTTTACCGAGTCAAGTGCTACGAAAAGAAGCGATTATAATTGCATGGATTTGGAAACCGTACCTAAAGGGCTGGCAGCGATCGTCGAATGACACCAATCATTACCTACGTTGTTATGGATTTCCTATCTAACGGTAAACTTCTCCGAACCATCGACCCTCTCGGAACCTCCTCTGCCATAAGGTATCCTCCCGGATACGGATTCACCCAACCCCTATTTCCACCTGATGGGACCCACTTGGAACGAAAAGGGGTTAAAACTCAAGCGGAACAGCTGGTGCCACCCGACTGTATCTAGCACCAGCTGGCAAAGTATCGGTGACGCCCAGTGAACAACACATCGCACAAATTTTATTTCCGCTCGCAATTCTTCACTACAACTTCATTAAACGAATAAACGAAAAATCTGATATTTCCACCATCCGCAGCACATCCATAATTAGTCATGTCGTTCTCAAATGCCAAAGTTCTGTCTGTAGAACCGCTTGTGAGTGTCCTGTTCCCGCCTAACCGAATTGGGCGTGTACCTATGTGATCTTCTAACAATCGGGGTAGAAGAACAGCGACGCTGAGTGGGCCAAACTGGTGAAGTAGGCAGCGATGAAACGTTCGCTAGTGAGCTTCAGTTCATTATACTGACAGCGTGCCCCTAGGCTGACTTACACTGATTCGAAGAGTCAGACGCGTACTTGGGAGTCGGCTGAGCGTACTACGAGGCCGAAGAACTGCGACATCGACGGCGTGGGAATTGTAGCCATCTTAGAGAAGCCCACTGGTCCTGAGATTGTGCTTCAGAAACAGGTCAGTAATAGGCACCAATTTACCTTCCTAGGTAGTTATGTCAATCTGTGCCAGATTTGCTTTAGGGCAGCGCGGTACTAGGCTTGCAAATCCAACCCCTATTTCTCCTGCTTTTCTGCGGCCTGTGAATGCCGTCCGAGCTACAGATACTGAATGCTTAATATATATATATTAGTACCGTGCGCCTATCGATAAAGTCACCATCGAGGTCCCGGCAGGCCTCATTGATGAAGGCGAAACTGTTGAGGAAGCTGCCATTCGAGAGCTGAAGGAAGAAACTGGCTATGTAGCCAAGCCTTCTGAGACATCACCCATGATGTTCAATGGTAAATAGTTCCCTCTTATTCCTTTCACCTAATTCACCAAAGCTTCGGGTAGCTACGGGCAGTCGAGAGAAAAACCATTCAGTCATCCCAGAGGGGCCCCAACAAGACACAGAAAGATATCATGTTTAGGCCCCCTCGGATTTTTTATACTTCCTATTCTCATCCAAATTTCCATTGATCTTGCTGACTAAGTCATAGACCCGGGCTTCTGCAACACCAATCTGCGAATGGTCCACGTTACCGTTGACATGAGCCTGCCTGAGAATCAAAATCTCCAGCCAGAGTTAGAAGAGGACGAGTTCATCGAGGTCTTCCTCGTCCCGCTTACCAAGCTATACGAAGAATGCAAGAGGTTCGAAGCAGAGGGTTACGCAATAGACGCGCGAGTGGGCACATTTGCAGAAGGGATAGAATGTGCTAAGCAGTTCAAGCTATGGGTTTAGTAAATCCTTGATTTATAAGCCTTTAGGTGGACCCAGTGCCGAAGGCAGAGGTGTGACGTCGGAACGTTTAACCATTACCGTATTGTTCACATAGATTTCCTGCTGTTCAATACCCATTTCGTAGATTGTACTTATTCGAGGACTATACCTCTAGAGCTAGAAGATGCGGTATCCTGTTTTAGATAGATCTCTTATGTTCACGATCATTGCCGTGGCGAACTAGATAGATTGATAACTAGTCCAATGCATATACTTGAGCCTCAATTATGTTGAATATGACTAATCTACAGTATGTTGATATCTATCTGGGTATGTCAGTAGTGAAAGTTTAGATCAAGAAAGCTTTTCTGAGGTTACATACCTAGGTACTTAGATACTATTCGTTTCGAGAGTATTGATCACTAAACTAATAGATAAAAAATAAATGAGTTCATATACAAGTATCATCAGTAGCTCCCTAGACAGTTATGAAAATAATATTGAAGAAATAAAATGGGTCAGAAACTCAAACGTAAAATATTCACATGTAGGTAGCAATTACATGACAGATCAATGTCGAGAGGCATCTCCAATCTTATTTGCCGCAGTTGATTGTAGCTACTAGGTACAATGAAAATGTTTAGTGATCAAGAAGCTCACCGCTGTTATAATGGTAACCCACCTGAGTATAAGTAATCAATTATCGAGTTAGGGTATAAGCGAACTAATCCTTCTAGCGTCACTAGGTACATGAAGCTGCACGATAAACGAAACTGACAATCCCCTTACACGGTAATTGCTAAGTAACTTAACTAGCTTCATCAATAGTAAGCCTTGTGAAATCAATTTTCCATCGGACGTTGGGAGATGTAATTACTGATGGTGGTGGCACATTGATAGAATAATCAGAAAATACTCCTGAGGCCACATCACAATTCGACTCAATCTCGATATATTCCGTTAGTAATGCAGGTATCCCACGTATCAAGGCATGATAATTCTAATTGAATGACGGTCTAAAAGATATAAGAATAACGACGGGTCAAGAACTAAGAGAAGAAATGGAAGCACTAAACAACATCAACCAATTTAGATCACATAGTCTTATAGCAACATTACATCTACACATTACCAAATAACCATGTCTGCACCTCGCCTTATTGCAGTAGTCGGTGCCACCGGAGCGCAGGGTATCCCGGTCGTACGAGACCTCGTCCAATCCGGGTCCTACAGAGTTCGGGCGCTTACACGGGATGCCTCTAGCGCCCGGTTCCGGGAATTGCAATCCTTCGGGCCCGTGGAGCCCGTCGTCGGCACCTTCGCTTCGGAGGCGGACCTGCGCGCCACCTTCCGCGGCGCCTGGGGCGCGTTCGTTAACATCGACGGCTTCAACTCTGGCGAGAAGGCCGAGATCTTCTGGACCATCCGCGCGTACGAGCTAGCGATCGAGGAGGGCGTGAAGTTTTTCGTACTAGGGAATCTTGATTATATCTACAAGAAGAGCGGTTACAGGCCTGAATTTCAGTAAGCTTTCCTAGGCGCACGAGAGCAATGATCTCTTATGCAATTCCCCCTATTCCCACCTTCAAGCTTCAATCATGCCTTCTTCCCCTCTTTTTCAACTACTTTCAAACGCGCACTAATCACCTACCTAACTCAAAACAGCGCCGGCCACTACGACGGCAAAGGCCGCATCGGGGAATGGATCCTGCAGCAGAACCGGGACAACCAAGCGCGCATGCAAGCGGCGCTCCTCACGACGGGGCCGTACATGGAGATGGCGATCTCGGCGCACACGCCGATGGCGGTCTCGGTCGAAGACGGCGTCGCGGCGACGTGGCGGCTGCCGCTGGGGCACGGCGCCGTGCCCTTCGTCGCCCTCGACGACTGCGGGTACTACGTCAAGTGGCTGTTCGACCACCCGTCGCGGGCCAACGGGCTCGACCTCGAGGTCGCGATCGCGCACGTCTCGCGCGCGGAGCTCGCGCGCGCCTTCGAGCAGGTCACGGGGCACCCGGCGCGCGCCCTGGACGTCGGCTTCGACGAGTATTTCGGCGAGGTGTGGAGCCAGGAGCCCGAGCGCGCCGCGGCGTATAATGCGGATTTGAGCGACCCGGCTACGATGACGGTGCGGGAGAACTTCTCTGCGTTTTGGACTGCGTTCCAGCACTCGGGAGGGAATCAGGGGGTTATAAAGAGGGATTACGGGTTGCTGGATGAGATCCATCCTAACCGTATCAAGAGCGCGGAGGAGTTCTTCAGACGCGAGGAGGAGAAGGGGGTTAAGAAGGGGTTGGGGACGCTTTGGGAGAGGGTACAGCCTGAGAAGATTGGGCACATTTTGAAGATAACGGAGGATAACAGGACGGGGAGATTGTGAGGGTGAATCATGATTACGATGATGTGAACAGGATACTTGAGATTGTTTCGTTAGTTACTAGGTCGCCTTGGAACGAATAGAATTTCTTTTGTAGTTGGAAGTGCTTCTGTCTTTCGACGAATAGGGGTAATTTGTCCTAATCCCTTAAATTTTCGATATTTTATGGGGTTTCGAATCCTAGCGCTGGAACTTGGCGAGATAAGCATAAGTTTTATTCATCAACGGTTTGAATTGATTTTATGGAGTCGATATAAAGTTCGCTTTGTTAAAGTCGGCTTGACGCCGCCTTGAACGAACCCTTTACCGTCGAGACTAGGCGTACGCTAGGATATCCACCAGATAGTAATACATTTCAACTTATTTCAATCTGATGATATCATCTCTCAAGAACTGTGCCTGCTCATATATGTCATATCTGCGATTAGGTGGAATCGTTTGGTATAACGTTACTGGTAACTACCCCTATTTGGCGGGCTAATGAAGGCCGAGAACATCATGAATCATATCATGTGGATGTTAGGCACAGGCCTCCGATAAGTATTGGCTTAGGAGGTGTAGATAGAAATAAACATATATGACCATCTATGCTAATCAATTTTGATTTCACTCTTATAAACAATTTTACAGATTATCATGATGATGGACAACAGAAGGCGTTCTCAAGGAAGCCGAAACCCACTCGAAGACACCGAGCACTTACAACGTCTAAGAGCTCGCAGATTAAGCATACACAAAAGAGAAGAACCGAAGCCTCCCCCTCCTCCCTCTCCCCGAAGGGTTCCTTACACTGCCGCCGAGATTGCAGTGAACCGACATGCGAACTTGGGTCCGGGAAGAAGGCCGCCAACCGCGACTAGGGTAGACAACAATATCCAGAACAATTCTGTTCCAACAAGAACAAGTAGAAAGTCCTTGCCGGAGAACATATATTCGAATCAAAACACGCACGGAACTGGTCAATTTAGGACGAATATTTTGCCCTTGCCCGAGAAGTCGGAGAGGAGGCTGTCGCAACCCTTGGACTTGAGTCAAACCATTCCGGAGCCATTGCGAGACCAGCCAGAAAATGTGGTTATTGGAAATTGGGCAATAACAACTTATGAGCCGACGTACATCTTACGGAGAAATGCCGAGTATTTTGATGTTGACCAAGACGGCACCATATGGCCCGAGGATACATATATGGGTTGTAGAAAACTAGGTTCGTCCCAAATGACTACCTAGTAGCATGAAAATAAAAGCTGAACAATACCCTAGGATGGGGCATCATGTCCTCCTCTCTTACCATGTTCGCACTCCATTTAATACTCTCCTATCCAACCTGTTCGGGGCCCATACCTGATCTACACTCCCGAATCCACCACGACAATACGCAACACCGTAGAAACGGTAGCTTAAAGGTGCTGTACGACGAAAAGGGACGTCCGAGGCGTAACCGAGCGTGTGAGAGTATCCTGGCAAAGTACGATAAAAGCAATAAAGGCGGTCTCACTTTCCGAGATCTCCTGCACTTCTTCAATGAGCAGAGAGCTGAGTATAACGTTTATGGCTGGAATATCGCTGTCTTCGAATGTGAGTTGAACGTTGCCGTTATTGGATCCCTAGTACTTAACACATGATACTGACTCCGATCAAGGGCTGGTTTTGTACATATTCCTCTGGCCCCGTAACGGTATCATGCGGAGCGAAGATATCCGCGCGGCCTTCAATGGCACTATTCTTTACATGAAAGCAGAAGAGCACCATCACAAGGTTGAAATACATCGCAAGAAACCTGGCAATGGGGACGGTTTTAGAACTAGGAGGCGATTTAACCCCGTGAAACTTGCTGTGGCAATCATAACCGGAATCGTCATTACGATTTGGGCTTTGCGAAATAGAAACCCGAATACATCGGATTGGACGATGCGTTGGTGGAAGAAATACAATATCTTAAAGGGGGCGAGTGCGACGGATCCCGGCCTATTCGATAGCTGGTGAATTGCCCGTTCTATCAAGGCCAAGGCGTGGTTATATATCTAATGATTAATAGAGAAAATGGTGTGTACTAGGATCCTTGGGTGGCGGGTTGGCCCATTGAGATATGATGATGTGCCTTGGTGGCATTCGCACCTCACAGGTTACGAGAAATCTAGAGATTCCCATTCGAAGAGCGCAGACGCTTGTTCTGAATAGTTCATCGTCTCATATGCAATGTTATTCATGAGGTATCATGTGCCTATCTACCTAGAATGCGTCGTAGTGACTGTTAGCAAAAAATACGATTGCACAACACACTAACGATCCAAGGAGCTCAGGGTATCGACCCAATCTCCGTGGTGGAACTAGGCATATAGTGTAGGCGTATGGTGTGTCAGCGATAGCCGTGGATCACCATAGATACCTGGCCATCAACTTCCCAAACACTCCTTCAGAGCGCCAAAGTAATGAAGTTTTCCTCAAACTACCAATACTAGGCGAAATGACCCTTAGAACCACCCTTCTTGCCCTTAACACCTCTCTGGCGGCTACTTTCCGCAACAAACATGGGTGGCAATGTCGCATCATCCGTCTGTGCGTGGTCGGCAAGCTTATAACCATCACCGTCCTTAAACATGGTAGCGTACAATCCAGCTAAGGCTCCAGCCCAAGATTCCATAGCCTGCACACGCTCGGCGTCACCATCCGATTCGATCTCGAGTATGCCAGTTTGCTGGTCAATCTTGCCTTTGATCTTGCCATCGACGATTAGGAATCCTAGAATATCCTGCACCTCCGTCTCGGATATCTTCAGCTGGCGTGCAATCCATTCAAGCTTCATGCGCGTGTATGGTGCGATTAGCTTCACTATAGCCTTCGTACGCATGTTGCGCGTCACCTCGTCAATATTCTCCGCGATGAAGGGGTCGGCCAAGATGTCTTGGTTTTTCTGGAGCACACTGACGTAGGTGTGCATGTCGTCTCGCTGGTAAGCATCCACCAGTTCGGTCATCGCGGCAATGCGAGGATCATTACGATACGGCTTTGTCTCTTGAGAGTCGAACGGGTTGATATCCGACTTCATGAGCATCGTGGTAAGGAGAAGGTATTTGAGAACCTGGATTCGCTGTAGAGATCCCGCCTCGTCGTAGTTACGGAACGATTCGAAGAAGTCGCTTTGCGCATCTTTCCAGTTCTCTTCACTCATGTGCATCTTGCCTCCACACTCGCGAATGATACCCATGATCTTCGGGTGTGGTACAGCAGAGCGTACCTTCAGCGCTCTTTGATACAGGACCTTTAGCTGTTTGTTGTTGCGCGTCTCGGCGTACATCTGAATCTCCAAGGCGTAAATTTCTAGGGAATAGGTACCCTTGCTGGGGTCATCGGTGCCGTCTTCCTTTTGACATGCCTTCTGTAACTCTCGCAATTTCTTAGTGACCGATAGGTATTCCTTTCGATCAAGTAGAAGCTTGGCTAGCTTGATGTTCGTCTTAAGCCATAGACGCTCGTTGTTCGTACTCTGAAAGCAGTTCAGTGTCAATGAGTAGAACTGTTCCATAGCCTTACGGGCTCCCTCGTTTTCCGACTCCTTCTCGATGTAGTCTAACATATTGTTGATGGATTTCTCGGAGTAGTTACGAGTGACGGCGGATTTGACGTAGGTCAGGAGTTCGGTGTAATGTTCTACGGCCTTCATTGATAGTTAGCGATACGTTGGAACAAACGGTTCCTGGATCGACTGGAATCTAACCTGTTCCCATCTTCCAAGTCGAAACTCCAACTTTATTGCTTGTTTTAATCCTTTGAATCCCCAATCTCCCTTCTCTTGTTCGAGGGCTGGAATTCCCAGGAACTCGTCTATGGCTTCTTCTGGGTCGCTAGACTTCATCTGCTTGGCATTATAATATTTGTTCTCGATATCGACATCACCAGAATCGTCGCCATCGTCATCTTCGTATTCGAAGTCATATCTGATAGAAATTAGTAACTAGAATGCCGTGAGAAAGTAGGGTTTGGATCATACTGCTCGTCATCCGACTCTTGCATGAAATCGTCGTCAGACATCTTGACGATATTCCGGGGAACTGATAGTGTGTCTGCGAAGTAGAATATGAAGTTGATGAAGGGTGGTAGGATGTGGTTAGAAAGAATGATAACGTGAGAAATGTGAGAAACGCGGAATATGTGAAAATTCAAATGGAATTATCACTTTCCTCTGCACTTCACGTGGTATTTGACCAGAAAGTTGTAGCTTCCGTCGTTTGTCGTAACGAGAGTTAAATATTACAAGGCTACGACTGCACCAGTGGGATGCAGCATTGTCGCGGCAGGTACCTGTATCCTTATCTTATCGGAGCTTTACTAGGTGAATTGATCGTGGGGCTGTACGGGTCTAAGAGGTACGTACCTTTTAAGCTCCCCGCAAGCGTGCCTACCGTGCATCCATACCCCTGCAATTTAGATGTGGCTGGTAATCCGGTGGCAACTAAAATATTTGGGTCTAAACATCCAACTAGAAGTTATCACATTTATCCATTTCAACTTCTCTATCCACAATTCCCATCAACCATACCTGCGACAATCCTTCGTCAATCAAGTCGCCAACATGTTACAACTGAAGAAGTCCTACCATCCCGCGCTGCTGAAGAATCAGCGGCGTGTTTACGAAGAGGAACAAAAGGCGTTGGAAGAGCGCAAGAAGACCGAGGCTCGCATCCAAGAAATCAAGGAAGAACGCGCCAAGGAAGAACTTCAAAAGCAACTTGCCATCTCCGGAGGCCGCAAAGTCGTTGACCGTGTCGAATGGATGTACCAGGGTCCCAGCGATGGCCAGACCGGCACCACAGAAGAGCTCGAGGGTTACTTACTGGGAAAGCGGCGTATCGATAATATTTTGACCAAAGGACCTGAGCAAGATAATCTCAAGAAGTCGGCCGGGCAAGAGAGTTTCATGGCCCTACAGAATGCCAACACGGAGAGAGATACGGCGATGAAGATTCGAGAAGACCCCCTTCTGGCTATCAAGAAGCAAGAGCAAGCCGCCTACGAAGCAATGATGAATGACCCTATCAAGAGAAGACAACTCCTTGCATCGATGGGCCAAGAAGACGATAAATCTTCGCGAAAGAGGGAGGAAAGACACTCGAGACGTCATAGACACAGGTCACAATCAAGAGAACACCGTCATCGCCGACATCGTCGAACCGATTCTAGGGAGAGAGATGGGTCAAGAGAACGTCGATACAGGCACCGCCGATCTGATTCGAGAGAGAGGTCTGAAAGCGCGGAACGGTATAGCTCTAGAAAGGAGCGTCGCTCCGAGCGCTCCGAGCGAAAACGTTCGATATCTAGAGATGACCCTAGAGACAACAATAGACTGCGCAGAGATCGATCGCAGAGTCCACGTCGTAACGATGCAAGAGACGAGGGATATCGTCAACGTCGTGATTATTCCAAAGAACCTCCACGAGGACGACGACGTTACCCAGATGACCAGGACGACAGACGAGATTATCGCGATCGACGCTCATACAAAGACAGGCCTAGTAACGGCCGTGACAACAAGGCTAGCGGTTCTGGCGATTCTGCCGAATCAGCCGCCGATGAGCGAGCGAGAAAACTCGCAGCTATGCAAGAGGCGGCCTCCGAACTCGACCAAGACCGAGAAAAGCGATTGGCCGCAATAGCCGAAAAGGAACGTGCGGAACGAGAGGCGGATGAGAAGGCTCGAGAGCGTTCAGGCAAGTACGGTGACCGGGAATTCGTGAATGGGTTAAGGAGGAAAGTCATTGGTTGAGAGTGAGAGTGAGTTACTGATGGAAGGAACGGCATCTTGAGACGGCACCCACAAATCATGTACTTAGGAGATTCTCGGGGCTTATGGTCCATCTATGGTCGTTAATGACTGGAACATTCTATTACGAAATCTTTCCGAATCGAACACAGAGCTGGGGACACGAGAGTCTATTATTGGTAAGAGTTGCTTGGTTATTAGCATGGGAATGCATGCTAATGAGGAAGGCGTTCGCAATACGTTGATCATAGGCTGGCGAGGGTTGAGCACAACGCTCTTTAAGCCGCCACGGAGTTCTGGCACAGGCATCTGATCAACGCATAAAATAGAACGATGGGTAACCCCAATAAAAGAAGCATTTACCTGCGATTTTTGGTATGATTTTCAGCCAGTTTCACTAGCTTTGTATACGTAAATGTCTCAAACACTAAGAAGCCCTTGGCCTAAACTAAGATAGATACCTATATGTAAAAGTCAGAATGTGATTCTATATCTAGCCTATCTATGAGTTCTATATTAGATGTCATTGGAGATTCAAAACTGGATAAAGACAACCGTATAGAAATATGTCAATCGACCGCTAGGACAACCTTAAGTTTATATCCATGGATGATTTCCGTTACAAACCTAATATCGCCGGTGACCCCCCTAACCTCTAATGTTGCGCGTATATACCGTCTATAGTATGGATATTCGTCCATCCCATTCTAATCCCAAATCAGGACTCCGCGTCGCGTTATCTTTACAGCCTACTCTTACTTAAGATCGCGGGGTCCAACGCCTAAATGCTCTACCCTCACCGAGCGTGAAACGCTTCACCGAAAGTCTTCCTCGGTCTAGCGAACACGCAACTAACCAACGTCGTCCACTCCAGCGAAACCTCGCATTTCGTCCGATCGACCTCGAGCCCAATCGCGCGCGCCCCTTTCCCCCGCGCCCTGCGCCCACCACTATCACCTCTCCCATCACTCCCCCACTCATCCGCGTCCTCGTCCTCGAACGTGATATTCCGGCTCTCCACGACGAACCCGTCGCTGCCGATGACATGGTGCTTCCAATGCGTCCACGCGCAATCCGGGCCGATGGTCAGCCGTAGCCGGCCCTCCGTCGGGCCGGCGCCGGGGGGCGGGACGCCGCGCGCGGAGCGCAGCCACTCGGCGACGACGGTGTTGTCGCTGCACTCGGCGAAGCGCGGGCTGATCTTGAGGGAGGGGTCGTTGCGGTGCAGCAGCGAGACGAAGTAGGCGCGGCGCCGGTCCGGCGAGAAGCGCGAGAGCACGAGCTGCAGCGGCACGATGCGCTTCGCTGTGCCCGCGCCCGCTTGGCTGCTGTTCCACGGCCGCCGCGCGTCCGTCTGCGGGTCCCCGACGTACAGCCACCCGCGCAGCCGCGTCAGGTGCTCGTCCACGAACGCCGTCTCGAGCGCCGCCTTGAGCGTGTGCGATAGGAGGCGCAGACCCATCCAGAGCTCGGGAAGGTCCTCGCTGTGCACGAGCGTTCGCATGATCTGCGTCCAGATCTCGAGGGGTAGCGGCGGGCACCGCGAGGGCGTCGTCGTCGTCGTCGCGCGAGGAGCCGCGGGGACGGCGGCGGCGGCGACGGGGATCGGGCGCCGCGGCGCGTTCATGCGCTTCAGCATGGTGGTGGTGGTGGCGAGGCTTCGTTTGCTTTGCTTCGGATGTTTAAATTAAAAAGCCCGGTGCTGGGTGCTACGTAAGGCCTGTTTGCGAAAACTGGTCTTGCTTGTCTGGCACGCACGCGATCACGGGTTTTGGGGCTGGGCGTTACCGACAGATAGGACAAAGACGTCAGGTTCCGGATTCCCCGAATTGGTTCAGCTGAGCTGAGGAGCTCGTTCGGGATGGCCCCTCTTTAATTGGGCTTTTTTTCTCTTTGATAATAATGGAATACCCTGTTTGCGATTTATTAGGGTTTGGTCGTGTATACTTCACATACGCATGGAGGTGAGCTTATGACGAGTGTATGATATGCGAGATCCGGCCGGCCGACGTGCTGTGAGCTGTGAGCTACTTTCCGGGAGCTTATCGCGCAATCAAGCAGTGCTAGGTATGATATCTATCTATGAGCTCCCTATCAATTCGAGAGTAACTTGGAAGTGGGGAGGATCCGTCCCGACTTTGCTTACATTATACCTACCTGCGTATGGACATATCGTATGTCCGAAACTTGGTGCTATGCGGAGAATCTCGCATGTAGTTCCAGTGGGATTCGACAGATGAACTGTGGCTTGCCTTGTCGAGTTCCAAGGTTCTAGACAGAACTACGCTGCTCCGTATCTTGAACAATGATGAATATCATATACATAAGTGTATGCCTAGGTGTTCATGCTGTACTTTTGCGACAATGCCACAATGACACAGCTGATGAATGAAATACGTGTCCTCGGCTATTCTCTTCAAAGCCTATTAAGACTTTCAGTGTTGTAGCTGACTGTGCTGGCGCAAGAATAGCTGACGATCCAATGAGGCATTAGTGGTGTCGTACCTAGTGGAGGATCTGCTCTGCAGACGTTCTAGCGGCTGCTTGCATGCGTTCAGTACCCCAGGTCCGTCATTTTCATTGGAGTGGATTCACAAACTTCCAAGTTTTCAGAAGTTATCGGTCTCCGAGTCTTAGATGACGCTTCATCTAAAGACTCCAGACGCATAGCGGTCAAGTAGTGTTCAGCCACAGTTTTTATTCGACAAGTTGTAAAGGAGTGAGGCGAGTTGACAGGTAATTAATTGAAATCTTAGGGGATGTAACTATAGACCCAGTTAGCCGCGAGCTTCTGTTGCGTTGCAGCCAATTAGCAGAAGTGCCGGGTGCCTTATGAAGATCCTCATGACAATCCGATTCCTCAGCTATCGCCACAAATTGGCCCGCGACCTCGGGGCTGCGCTGTAAAGGAGTTTCGCGACATGGGTCTCTGTTGTTAAGGCATAATAGAGCGATATGTTCGTTCGACAATGAATTTGCAAAGAATTATCCCATTGTTGAACTAGATTTGAAGCAATTAAGGTATTTCGAATTGGGCGACAAATACCCATTAGTGGAGTATCCCTCAGCCCTTAAGGTTAATTGCAGGCAGTTCCCTGTTAGAAGGACTGTGCTACCTTGTACGTAACACGTATGTAGTCAAGTACCTACTCATACCTCGGCCATGCCTTTAAAGCAATCCATACATTGTCGACCTTAAATAACAATAAACACTTTATGGAGTAAGAATATAAAGATCATAAAGCAGCTATGTAAGAATAAGACATTCATAAATACATCTTACGCGTTTATCAAACATGTGATTAACTCTTATGTAAGTCCATACCAAGGCGCGTTGTCCAAGTAGGCATTCAAGTTACACATACACAAAGTACACCTAAGTATCTACGTAGGTATCATGGGTATAAATCTCTAAATATAGCGCTAATATGGCGCCGAGGGACCTCTGGGTGGTCCGTGACCTCGGCTAATCCACAGACGCCACAGACTCTTATGGACCCATCGATTACCGCTAAACCCCCTTCGACAGTTGGTGAGGCTTGTGATTACTTGTAGATTAGGTAGTTACAATTGCTAGTTGCGATCATTGCCCTTTTCACGTTTCCTCTTCCGCATTCCATCTCCAAATACGCCATCTTAGACATAATACATTCTTCAACTTCAACCTACGAGGCCGTTTTGGCCTTTTTTTTACTTCTTTCGAGTTTCGTCGCTCCCCAATTAGTCTTTTCAGCGGGATTGAGCCGGCCCTCGAATCGACCGATATCACCCCTTGCCTGCACTGCAACGTTCCAGTCGCATCGCCGAGCCCATCTATTCGATCAGCCTTTGAATCCGCCCCCTTAGTGTTTGCCTAAAGTCTACAATTTTCCCCCACGCCTATACTCTGTTGACAGTCTAGCGGCGAAGAAAAAATGCCGTCGCTCTGTGGATTGGGAGGGTCCAAGACCGTTCAACGAAAGCTAGTACTTCTGTAAGTGCTACCAATTTCACGCTCAGTTGTCGCGTGTTGATTCGCGCCTAAATCATGTTACCATGCTAATCTGAGGCCATTGTGCAGAGGAGATGGTGCTTGCGGAAAGACATCGTTACTGAACGTCTTCACGAGAGGATACTTCCCGACAGTTTATGAGCCTACGGTCTTCGAAAACTACGTTCACGGTATGTACCAAGTTTGAGAGAATACGCGGTGATCAACGATGGATTTGACCTCACCTATGTGATACGATGGTGGAATCGAGATAACTTAATCGTGGATTTGAAACTTACTAGGTTTTAGATATCTTTGTGGACAGTGTGCACATCGAGCTGTCATTATGGGATACTGCAGGTCAAGAAGAGTTTGACCGTTTGCGAAGTCTTTCCTACGATAATACCGACGTCGTCGTACTCTGCTTCAGCGTAGACAGCAAAGATTCGCTAGAGAATGTGGAAAGCAAGTGGGTTGGTGAGATCCAGGAGAATTGCCCCGGCGTCAAGTTAGTTTTGGTGGCCCTGAAGTGCGATCTGCGGGAGAACGGTGAAGAAGATGAAGAAGGGGGTGCTAGCGGAACGGACGGTCCTCAACGAGAAAAGAAGCCGATGATCGACTACAACCAAGGCTTGGATGTCGCGCGACGTATCAAAGCAATGAGGTACCTCGAGTGTTCGGCGATGAGAAATCGCGGCGTGAACGAAGCCTTTACTGAAGCTGCCCGAGTAGCTCTCAGCGTCAAACCAAGCGGCGAGGGTGATTCCAAATGTATTGTCATGTAATATCGAGACGGATCCATACCCGCAAACTCGACACGAATTTCCTTCTTTACCGGCCGTGGACAAGCGCAGGAGTCTGGGACCATGAGAATATTCCCCCTTTCTTTTTTCAGCCGTACTCAAACACAGTATGCCAGATTGCGTTTGACGAATCCTATTTTGTACCATCTGAGGAGCCCCCTTTTTCATGTACATATATTTATTCCCTTCGCTTCTGCGCACATAAGTCGGTATTTGGACTTGTTATCTGTTTTTATAATTACAAGGGACGGTATACTGCTGATGAGAGAATAGGACTCGGACAAGAGCCTGTTTGTTATTTCACTAGTATGGGTAGACGAGTGAAGCTACAACGAGAATGGCCTTGCGATGGCGGTAGTTAAGCCGCTCCGTCGGCTCTCGTTTTTCCTTTGTCATGGACCGGGGAACGACCGGTCGAGTTGGTACGGACTAAGAGGAGTCAGAGACATAGTCAAAAAGAACTAATTGAATTCATTTTGTTCAGTTCAGGTGCTCCGGGTTTGACCGTTGCGTTAACCCCTTTTCGCCACGCATGACATAATACATCAGTACAGTACCTCTACCTACAGATAATGATTCAGACAGCACCTTATATCCACCAGGCATATCCCAAAAATTGTGACTTCATCCGTCATCGAACTCCACTGTCTTTTCCCCATTTTATATTTGACTATATCTTAGCGTTCCTTGCTAAATAGTCAGATCTTTCTCATCTATAACAGTCTAACCTTGGTTTTTAGTATTTAACGCACATTAACCCCTGCAGATCCTGGTGTCTAGCCTAGTCTTCGAATAAGTACCTCCTTGAGTCAGTAGTGTGATGAAACTACCAGATACCTAGTCGGTCAGGAGAAAGTTCGCAGGCGGTAATTCTCCACCCTATTCCAACTTGGCTCTTAGTCCCGGATGAAGATTATGAGGCTATCAATATACGTATCTATCTTTACATGTGCTTGGTCAAGAGTTTAACAACGGCCAAATAAAGATATCGGAGAAAGATTATGTAATCGAGAGAAAAGGGGTAAAAGATGAAGATACCTTGGATACTTCATGAAGAGAAATGGTACATATGTACCTCTTGACGTATAATTATACTCTACGATATATTCCACTCATGATTAATCGCGTCAAAATCAAACCTTAACTTCCAAGAATCGAGATCGAGCCCATCCATATCGTCAAAATTCATAGTTTCAAGACTCGCAGATCCAGGGGTACGAGTACCATTTACTACAGTTGGTTGGGTCGGTGTCGAATTCGGGCTCTCATTCGGACCCGATGCCCCATCTAGAGGCATCGCTGGAACCGGCACTACGGACCCTTCCAAGACTAGACCAAGCTTATGTGAAATACCTAATCTTCGCAGTTTGAATACAAAATTCTTATGTGGTTTCTGTCAGGGGATAATGTGACCCACTCCCGATTAGGTATAGTGTGGACCAGGATAGCTTATATATAGGGCGCGAAGCGCCTTCGAAGGTACTTCGAGGGGCAAGCGTTATTAGTTCTCTACTACAATACTACCTAGCATTCACTCTATGCGTGACTACCCCTAGGAGCACTATCCTCTCTGACAGTTTCCTTGGGACTAGCTATGCTATTGAGCTAAGATACCAACACTGAAAGATGTTGTATGAGACGAGAACGATTTACTTCAGGTGGTAAGCTAATTAGTGGACATCGATTTTATCCTGTAGCGCTGTAATAAGTACCATGGCGCTGGGCAAACCATAAGAAAGCACCTTATAACTAGTCGTCAGTAGAAGGGCCCAGAATAAGAATAGGCCGGGTTCCTACCTACCAATATGGGAAGATCCCAAGGAAAGAAATGGCCTTACTACGAGCTTTGGCCATCCGTATAAGTGTCTCGAGCATACTTGCGGAGATTTAAACCAGATCTGGTTGAGGAATTATGTCTCCCTGTCCGAGTAGCCGGTAAATCTGGAACTGGATGTGAAGTTACGAAAGATATATTCTCCTGAATATATGGCAAATTGCTGACGAAAGATTTGAGATCCAGCAATTCAGATCCTATCGAAGACGACGGGGAAGCGCCTTCCAAGCTCGCGGGATCTGGTCAATGAATACCTGGGGCATGTTTTTATACGCGTCTTACAGGTACCAAGAAGAGCAGTCTTACTTTAGCTCTTTAGGATCAATAGACTGCACTGATTGAAATGGATACTCGATGGCTTCTTCTCGAAACTCGACCAAGATATAGCGTGTTCGTGCCCATGTCGTGGTTCTGTAACCCCCATCTATACCTTAATCATCCGGTGATAGCTTATTTCGCGCCAGCTCTAGTATCTTAGGTGATGTTACGAAGAGATCACTTTCGGATAGGCCGAGAGGCAGTTTGCAGTCTACATATCAAGCTGGATTTTGCAAGGCTCAATTTAAGATGACTTCTCGTGATATGCTGTAGTAAGTGTTTAGTAAGTTGCAACTTATCGTGAGCTAGCCATATAATAAAGTCAGTCGTCTGTGCCAGAAGAACGCGAGCGAATTGTAAACTTGAGTTACTACACTGTGTCATATCCCGAATAAAGAATTCGCGTTTCCTTTCATCTTAGATCATGCCGCGTAGATAGGAGCGCGCAGCACAGGAGACCTAGTGTTTTGACACCAGATTCTATCCGGGGAACAATGCGCAGAGACCGTCGGCATCTAACGAAAACGTAATGACAACTTCGGATGAAGAGGAGCATACTACGTTCTTGGCAAGTTGCGAAGGAGTATGAACACCTTCTACCACCTCTTCGGGACTGTGACCCAGTTCAGGAGGCTATTACGAATCGTCCTTGATGAGCCTTCTCGTTGAGAGATTCGTATACCAGAATACGCGGTGCTGTGCCGTTAGAATGGTCCAAGGCGGTAGGCCACGTTAGGAAATTTGAGAGTGGCGTGGCTGTGTCATTCTCTATGATATCGTAGTCAATCTCACGCTGATCAATGCTCTTAGCTTGAGTGGGAGTTGATGGGGTTGGTTTCCGGGATCTTGCTGTTTGGTGAGGGGTGCTAGATGATACCAGCATTGAGACTCAAGACCCCGGCGCCGACACGGGCCACAAATAGGCTTTGAGTGATCTAGCGGATCATCACTTTCCGACAGCGTTCGCAAGAAACTTGAGAACCGTTATGGCGACGACTTGTAGTTGATATACCTGGATCAGTTGACGTAGCATAGTTTCGATAGATACATATGAAATGTAGAAAAGAACTCCGTCTGTCCAGCGTAGTCTGACATGATATGATGTTGGCGTCGAACAAGCCGGACTAATCGAACTGCTAAATTTATGTCTCAACGGAAGTACCATTACGGAGTTTTAACCCCACCTCCATGCAAGCCAAATTAATATAATGAGAACCTGTGTCATGATATTAGAAATTGGGAAGTGGTCCGCATATTTGGCGTCATCTATCTCAGGAAGCGAATGGTGTTCTAACTTGAAGTCATTGTGGGCTAACTGTCCTTGATACCTAGTGTAAATGGCTATCCAGTAATACGAAATGACGACCTTTTCATTTTTCCTATGGAAACAAGTTTGCATTCAAATATGTGTACTACAGCTATATACATATCGGCGAGACCTCCCAAATAGATCTTATCACAGGCAGGTGCACCCGAGACCCCGGAGCGGCTCAAGGTGGCAGGCCAATCAACGTAGACCAATCCTCCCAAAAGGGAAACCCCACTGAATTTTGCTAACGATAGAAACTTCGGAGAAGGCTCAACTGATCTTAGGTATGAACCTCCTTATCTAATCCAGTTTAAGTATAGACCTAGGTATTATGGCGATAATTTTAACCAAAACATTTTCAGTATAACGTTTATTCCGTGCGTAAAATAAGGCTCACGCTGAAGAAGTAGAAGGACGTTCTTGCCACGGGCTTCCGGTATTTAGTACATAGTATATATCAAGGCTCCGGCTGGAAAACGTCGTTCCTATACAAACATCTTATAGTAATACCCAGGCTATTAAAAATACGTAATAAGTTATTACTTGTTGGCTCTGCTTCTTATTATAGTTTTATGTAAAGTTGTCTCCAAAGGTCTTAGCCAGAAATTCGTTCGCGGGCGGAAACCGTGTCCTTTGTAACATCCGTGCACTGTGAGATCCTTTTTCCAGTGGCTAAGCGCCCTCAGCTACAGCGGCTATCAACCAGACATTAGCGGGGCAATCACTGCGAGCTTTAAGCTTTAGCTCAAGGCTAAATACAGTGTTCATGCGTGTCAATTTATTGACAGAACCTTCGTAAATAACCCCTTATATTAGACACTTTCAACAACAATATAATGGCGATAAGCTATCAATATGCATTACATAATCCTTCAGGTTACCCTCTTTTATGGTTACAGTTTCCTAAAGACGAGCACCGTCAAGGTATATGCGAATTGATAGTCTAAACTAGGTACCTTTGTGACAAACCAGAAATCGCGCGAATTTCTGTGAGAGGTATGATAACCCCTGAAATAATGCTTTCTTGACTTACGATGCGTATCGGATAATCATAAGATGCCTTTTCGACTTGGTGTGTACATCTCCACATCCTCAAGAGTCAGATGGTGTCCATTGGAACTTTGCGTGTGGAATTCGTGGAAATCAGCACCCGACCCACGCTTAGTTGTGCAAGATAATGCTATCATAATAGTTAGCCAACGCTTCTCCTTGTTCGGGAATCTTCTTTATATCAATGGGTAAGATGAAGGAATTTGTGAGAAACACAAGGTGTGCTCCGGAACAAAGACATATGAGATTTTTATTTACTACCAATATAAAAGAGTGCGGGTAGAGGACAAGAAATAAACTCTTATCATACGAGAGACAAATTGCCTTTACAATCTACATATTCTTATTGTAGACTTGTACTATTCTCCAGAGACAAGCTTCCAAGATGCCAGCTTTTGGGTGCGGCCACGAGCTGCGAAAATCACGCATCGGGGTGAATCTCTCTTATCTCCCTCAGGTAAACACCAGACGCTGTCCAGAATGCCAAACTAAAACAGCGGAAGGCATACTTGGACTACTTAAAAGTATGCAGAAATCTCATGATGCAGGCGAATCACGGGATCCCGGGATTAACCAACATCTCATAACCTACCTTTTCGACCGATTCACTACACAGCGAAAAGGTGCAGGTTTCCAGTTGGTTTTCAAAGAATTCTTCTGTGTATTTGGTGAAGTGTCTTACCACGTGCTTGACCGAAAGCAACTTTCAAGTTTCTTTACCACGGTGCGAGGTCGATGGGGTAGTGACATTGCCAAACAAGCCTTACGTGCTCTAGCTACAGCGGCACTGAGGTCTAACGGTATCTATGAACTTGTCGAGCCAGCGAGCGCTGACATTTTGAGTGCATTGAACCGTATGATTATCCTATCTAGGGAAAGAGCCGCAGCCGTCGAAACGTTCCAGCAACTTCAAATCATTTTAGATAGTACTGGAACATTGCGAATGTTACGAGACGACGTCACATTCGCGGTAACGCAACTAGATGAAGGTTATGCCAAGTGGGATATCTCTGCCCGTAAGTAGTTCGTCTCAATACCTGCTTCATACCTGACTTACTTTGATTTAGATATTTAATTAGGAATATTTTATATACCTAGACAGGGATAAAATTACAGAACGAAATTCTTTTCCATATTATAATTAGATATTGATGATATGTAAATTCAATGGTTTATTTTGTGCGAGTATGCTTCTTTTGAAACCTTTGATGGTCGGTCACCCAGGCATTTAAAACATGGGTATCCTCCTTGTTTGATATTGCCATACACAGAAGTGTTGCCAGACCTTTGTCTGTGGGTAGAGGTTAGGCCTTTGATGAGAATGTTTACACGAGATCATAAATATTGATAATCTAGTCAAAAAGTTTGATAAGGAAATTATGTACGAGTTATTTTGGTCTTTTCCATGTTTGCCCAATTAAACAGAATTCTACATGTGCCTAATCTAGAATTAAGTAAGGTGGATAGGCATTATCACGTACATGCTAAACTTAAGTGGGGTTTCGAATATTCGTATCTGGACATTACTTTCAATCCACTAGTGTGTAACAGTAATTCTTACTGTATCACCACAATAAGAGTATTAAGCGGTGAACTTTCGACTATCGCATGAGCATCTGCTTTATGTTAATAGCTTGTGTAACATATAGTTGGTAAGATACTGTGATACTCATGGTGTTAATAAATGTCTGATAAAATCTTTTATAATATACGTAAGTACCATTTGTGCCCTCAAGTTAAGCCCTAACGCTATATTTATAGGTATGTAAGGATTTAAAGTGATTATAGGAGCATCAGCGCTACAATACATAAAACTGGAACACAATTTAGGGGATTGGTTGCCTCGTACTACTCTATTAAGAGCTGTAAGAGACAGCATGCACTTATTCTTCCTAAGTACCTGCTTGTAAGAATTTAACGATTCTTCAATAATTAGGTATGTACTTAGGTACAATGAGATTTTATTTATCTTTAAATGTCGTATCATAGCCCATGTTTCCAAGTTATATCATTGCTTAAGTAGATATGGATGCCGGCTTACGACGACTCATTGTCCTTTCAACATTCCGTTGTGATTCAAAACGGGAATAATAGTACTTTGTGCCACATAATTATTCCTAGATAAACGTAAATAAATTTGACTTAAACATAGGTATATAATGTTAAAACTAGATTATTATTATTATTTCAACCAGTACTGTGCTGGTTAACATCTTGACGATTGTATCTTGATAGTATTTACCGTCCCAGCCCTTAGTCAAAGTATAGTACCGAAGGCACTAAAAGTCGTTACAAGTCAGCCATAACACCCTTGTGAAATGTAGAGGACCATCGAGGATCTGAATCCTCCCAATGAAGGAACGTTCTATTACTCTACAAGTAGACTTTTGTACAAATCATATTTTAGGGCTTGCATGATTAGAACTTGGAAGTGTTGGAGTGGAAACAAGTACGTGTGATGCTAAAGCAACATGGATATTCCTAGGGATTTACATTCCTAGATTGCACAAGATACGCTCATATTATGACGTGAGTGGCAGGGAGGGCAGGGATGCCTCCCACATGAGACCCGAGTATCCTCTTGTGTGAATATTTATATTTAAGAGCGTGGGATATCTTGGCTATTTTCCTGGGTGCTTCACGACAACTTCATGTTAATATCCTTTCGTCTGTCATTATGGATCCTAAATTCAAGGCTATCATCTTCGACCTTGGTGGTGTTCTGCTTGATTGGGACCGTCAAGCTGTCACCAATCTGCCAAGGAGCCAGATGCAAACGATGATGAATTCGACTCTCTGGTTTGACTTAGAAAGAGGGAGACTTACACTGCAAGAGGCATCTGAGGTAAATAGGAGTCCAATAACTTTTATTCCTTGAATCACCGCTGATTAAGTCAAGCATTTTGGCAAGACTATGGGTATTGATGCTCGAACTATTCAACATAGTTTTGAGGAAGCCCAGCAGTCCCTCAAAGTCAATACCCAACTGTCACAGGTAGTGAAGGAACTAAAAGCATCGGACGAAGACCTACAACTTATTGTCATGTCGAACATATCTCAGGTGTGTCACTATGGAAACATGCTATATTATAGTACAGAGCTTACAGATTGATAGGAACATTTTCGATCTATACAACGTTTGGATCTGCCTTGGTCACTATTTGACTTCACCTTTGCATCAGGAGCTGTTGGGATGAGGAAACCCGATCTGTGCTTCTTTCGACATGTAATCGATACCATTGGCATCCCTCCCAGCCAAGTAGTTATGGTCGATGATCGGGTCGAAAACATTTGTGCCGCTCGATCGGTCGGCATTCATGGCGTTTTGACTGGCGGTGGCTCCTCTATTGAAGTCGGCCAGATTCTCAGGAATATGTTTTTCGATCCCATATCTCGGGCTGACGTGTACATGAAGAAGAACGCCGGTAACCACCTTAGCGCCGTCGAAGGCAAAGACATTGTTATCAGGGAGAATTTCTCGCAACTCCTTATCTGGGAGCTGACCGGTGATGCTGAGATCATCTACCTAAAATGGCCGTCTGGAAAGGCCCACGCTGCTGACACTAACATGCGTATCCATCTCAACGGCAACGTTGAAGATGGCCTCTGGAATTTTTGGTATGATGAGCCAGTTCTCACAACTTCAGAATTCCCCCCTGATGCGGATACGACGTCCACGGCTTATCTGTCCATTCCCGCGAGTCATTTCTCTAAAATGGCTGACGTTCAACTAGTCATTGAAAAAATGGCTACAAACATTGACTCTGATGGGATCATGCAGACTTATTTTCAAAAGGACAGGCCAAGGACGAGCCTAGAAGTCTGTTGTAATATCCTACGGGTCTTCTACCGCTTCGGTCATGGGCAGGATTCTGATCCACGCATAACGCAGACCCAGGAATGGGTAGTCCAATGCCTAAGAAACAAATCATACGTCTATGGGACTAGGTATTATTCTGTACCCGAAGCCTTCCTCTATTTTGCGACCCGGCTCTACGTTGAGTGCAATCACGAGGCTCTCAAGAGAGAGTTGGGATCTATCAAGGAGGCATTGCTTGAGCGGATCAATGTCCCGACAAATGCATTGGCGCTAGCTCTACGTATTTCATCTTGCCAATTGCTTAGAATTGGCCGGCATTGTTATAAGAATGACCTTGACGTCCTTAGGTCCTTGCAGCAAGAAGATGGCGGTTGGCCGACAGGGCATATTTACCGCTATGGAAAAATAGGGGCCTATATCGGAAACCGAGGATTGGCTACGGTTTTAGCTGCTAAGGTCATCCGCTATGAAATTGAGCTAGACTCCAAGTAGTTAATCTACGACAGGCGATTAACTACTATAAGTCTACTACGCTCTTGCCTTCCGAATTTGGCCCTGACTAAGTATGATCGACAGATAGCACGTTTAAACAAGGTTATTCGAATTTTTCAAGCAAGCTTGCAGGGCTTGGTACCTACCTATTATTTGCGTACTTCCCCATTGGCTTGATTCCTACGAGATGAAGATTCCTTGAGGCGGATCCCTGTGCAAAATACCAATTTAGTGCGTGATAGCTTGGTGAGCAGAAAAATGCTACAAATCATGCATCTTATTATCTGCTTCCTAGGTAGTCTTGAGATTCATTCTCTTTCTACGAAATTTCGTATTAAGAGTTTTATGGAGTCCCTTGCCTAATGCGTGATTATACCTCAAGTGTGGAAGTCTTCCAGATGGAGTCAAAAAAGTGTCCCATATGCTAATGCTACTACTGTATTGTGCTATAACTTAAACTATCCTTTACTTTTCTAATATGAGTTACTTATGCATGTTATAATACCTAGGAAGCTTGTGATCAGTGCCGATTATGTAACCCAGGGGATAGATTGAGCTATAGTGTAATACAGTAGATCTGTCCACCAATTTTAGTGGATAACCGCTATGGTTTAGGGGGCTCGGTTGCTAAGGAAATGCGCCACATGGTGCTAGCATATGGATATGGACCAGGTCACGATTTTTTAGGAGGTACGTGGTCTTGACTTATGAGCAAATCAATCTCTGGCAGATAACCTAGTGCTTTATGTAATCAGCGTCTGGATCGGCCTGGATCCACTAGCATTTTGCTGGTTGGGTCACAGCTTGCTAAGTCATCCACTGTTTCCCTTTGACTTGCCCATATGACCCACTTTCCTAATTCCGTAATAACTATTTTTTTCAACCTTACTGGCTGAAACCTCTTGGATTATCTTATAGAAGTAATTAACCTATCCTGGGTCTATTCTGATTGGACCTCTCGTATTTTAGCACAGTTTATATACGAGCATAGCAGCATAGTAAACACCTCCTTTGCGGGATGAACGTCGGATTTTCGGACTTTACCTACGTACAAACTGCATCAGATGGAAATAGCTCTAATCTCCAGCAACGCATCTGGCACGTATTGAATAATGGAAAGCTGTACTATTGTTGCCGTGAAACAGGAATTGATGAATGCTACAAGCGTCATATCGGGAAAGATCGAAATACTTCTTTGGCCTTAGCTGTACCCTTTCGCTTCCAATAGACTCGTGACGATGAATATAAAACCAGGAGTGAGTCCCTTTGCTCCAGGAGACAAAATATGCCAGTAAAATACAACTTTCTTCCACATCAGCGGCCTCGATAAAAATGGATGCCTCAAACTCAAAGCCGTACAATCTTCCGTCAGATGCAGTGTGGTTCAGTAAGTACCCGTCTCATTTATAAATCAGTATAGGTGCTAAGTGCATATCTAGTCACTGGCTGTTCATCCGGCATTGGCAAATCATTGGCGGGGCTCATTGCGCAGTCTTCGAACCGTATCGTAGCTACAGCTCGAAACCCAGCGTCTCTGTCATATATCCCAGATGGACCCGGCACTCTCAAGCTTGCACTAGATGTTACATCGAAGCCAGCTATCGAGTCAGCCATCAGTAAGGCGCTCACCAAGTTCGGTCGTATCGATGTACTAGTGAATAATGCTGGATATGAGCTCTTTGGTGATACAGAAGCATCCACAGATGAAGAAGCCCATTTAGAAATGGACACCAATTTCTGGGGTACTATTAACGCCGCCAAGGCGGTATTGGGCATCATGAGGGACGAAAACCCTAAGAACGGTGGGCAGCAAGGTGGCGTTATCATCAATGTCACTTCTATGGGAGGTTTTATGGGCTTTCCCGGGGGCGCTTTTTACCACGCCAGCAAATTTGCGGTCGAAGGTTGGACGGAATCAGTAGCGAAGGAACTCCCTGTGGAGTGGAACAGTGAGTCTCGCTTTTCAATACCTTATTCCCTCTTCAATCATTAACTCCGTGTATTGACGGCTTGCTAATTTTGATAACCATTGGCACAGTCCATCTTTGCATCCTCGAACCTGGTGGTACGGAAACGAACTTTGCGACATCATCTCTGAGGGAGATATCGAAGAAACATCCAGCCTATGCTAATCCGAGCTATCCAACCAATGCCTTGCTTGCATTTATACGAAATGCGGAGAACCGTAAGCTTTGGGCCAGCCCTGATGCTATAGCAGCTGCTGCATATAAGCTTGTAAGCGGCGGAAAGCGGATTCCAATTCGAGTCCCCTTGGGCGCCGATGCATTTGGTATGGCGACACAGGAGTTGGAGAATATTAAGAAAGATATGGAGGAGTTCAAGGAGATAAGTCTCGGCGTGGGAGATCCGAAGCAGTTCGAATCAATCACATTCTTGAAGAAAGCATAGGCATCTACCAAGTAACCTTATCGTGTACTACCTATTATTAGTGTTCGGAAAAATTAGTATAATGTAGTAGCACTACTATCCCTTTGATTGGCACAAGACTATGGATTCTACACAAGCAGTAACTGTACATTGGCGAAGTAAGCATTGAGGCTCTTACAGCAATCTTCGAAGGAGTTTAACCAACCAGAAGTAAGCTTTCGTGGGTTCCAGTGGAGCCTAGGGAGCTGCTGGCTTAACTCTATACGGTTACGACGTGACTGTGTAGAGCTGTAGTCTTATGCCAGTTAAAGGGATACCTTATAGTTGCATTATCCCTTTAGTAAATGGCAGCTGGTTACAACCAGTGTTAAAAGAGAAGATATACCTAGTATCTACGCAAGCTAATTTCGGGTTCAGGGCGCTGTTAATACAAATGCCTGGGTTTTTTTTTCTAATTTTTACTCAGGCTGTCAGGTTTCAGTCAGTGACTATGCCTACCTAGGTAGGTATTTAAGGCTAGTCGCTCTTGGTGTGCTTCACGGTTTGTGCTTCCTTTCGTCACGACAACTTCAATATCACTCATTCTACTTGAAGTTCTAGGCGGCATACTGGGGCCGGAGGATCTCCAGTTCGGCCAAACTCAGGGTTATTGTACCACCAAGAGAGGCCTCCAGTATTCATTTAAGGTCCCAAAACTATAGCAATTACCGTGCGTCATCCCTATGACGTCCTCCCTGGCTATATTGCACTTCCCAGATATTCTCAACCTTTATAGAATTCGGAACTTGTGTTCTAACAGCTTCCAAGTTTGATAAAGGAATACCTACAAGTTTCCCGGCTTGCTGTAACTCCCGTGTGGAACCCTGACGAGAGGACTCTTCTATACAGACATTCATGGTTGAGAATGGACGGGTGTCTTCCTCATCTGTTCCGGATTTGAGGATAGATGTTCCCCACAGGTGTCGTATCCGCTTCTGCGGCTGACTTCTAATGATGGCTTGGCCCGATGATGGCTTTGATGTTATATCAATGAAGCGCTTCTGTCGGACGACTAGCCAGACAGGTCTCATGGTTGGAAGGCATGCTATGAATGGTAAGTATATCACTTTGTATATTAGAACGGTTTGGTGGTAGGTATTGTGAAGTCATACCGGAAATAATAGCAAAGTAGGCTTCAACACTAGCCCATATACTTTGGTTGATGATATTCCATGTTATATCCTCGTTAGACGGCTGAGTTACAACCGCAACGAGTCGCATAATTGAAGCAATACAAACGCTATATGGTCAGCACACTATATCTTGATGACACGCAAGGTTTAGGTAAAATTCATACAATCCACCCAAAAGAAAGAGTGAAATAATGATTCTTTTCTGACTCCGGGAGAGATTAAGTTTGGTCACATATGGAATGGGTAGTGCAAGAAGCGTGATATCGATGGCAATGTTTGGAATGGAGATAGCGAAGAGAAACTTTGCACTATCTACATCGCAAGATGCTTCTATAGACTTGTCCCAAAAGCCGCGAGTTGGGATGCATTGCAAAAGAGTTAAGAAAAACTGTTAATATCAGCATGAGTCTGCAGGCTATATCTTGGGATCTTACAACCGCAGTACCCCACATCAGAACTGCTGAGGCTATGATGCCAATAGGGACTTTTATGCTAGTATTTTGGAAGAGCCGCCAGTACAAGGCGAGAACCGAAAATTTGACAAAAATGATAGTACCAGTATAAGTCAATTCGGCTATGAATAGTCCGATATAGAAATATTCGACGACATTGGGACCAAAGGACCACACGTGTCTTCCGAGGCCACGGGGCATCCCTATCTCCTCTAAGTATTTAAACAATACTCTTACATCGTCATGAGTTGTCTTACACCATAATTCGTTGACCATCAAACCAAAACTGCAGCCCTATAATAGCAACTGGTTAGCTTAGAAGTATACATTAGAGGTCGATACGTACAAGGGCGACGAGAATAAGCCAGTCATCGAGCCAAAGGCCCGACCCCTTAACTCGGCGGCACCAGAACCGAAGCATCACGCAGACAAGTGCAAAGAAGAAACAAATAGTGATAGAAGCATAAATGTTAGGCTGACGGCTCTCTGAGAGATCCACCGAACGCAACAAAATTAATTCCATCTCCCTCCTGAAAAAAGGCACGACGATAAAAATGGTTGGACCAAAATTTTTGGAGGTCTGGAAGATCTGACAAGTGAATTATGGAGGTTAGATTGGGAAAAGTAGAAGGCAAGGAACTCTCGATCTCTCTACTCTCGCAAAGAGGAAATATTCTACGATGAGTCGGAATATCATTTTAATAATGTCCATCATAGATATTAAATTAGTAGTATGTATCGGTACATGGCAGTCGGGACCGCCTCTGTCTCATGCTGGTCCAAGTTTGACCAATTCAATGGATTAATCTGCAGGCAGAGCTATAGGAACTCCAAGTTCCGCAGAGACTGGTGAGACAATGCCGTCAAATATAAATTACTAGGATTCAGCCACCAGACTTTTGGGAGTGCTGATGGTTGAACAAAGATGGTTTACATGTGAGAAGCCATCGACAGAAAACGGGTTGACCGATTGCTGATCACAGCCTCGACATCCTCCTAGGACTAATACCCCGCTCCATGCGGGCGCCATCGCCAACATTCAAGTAAGAAGGCATACGTAAGTTACACGGGCTCTTTAGACGTTACCGATAGGTGATACATGTAGGCTGAGGCCAACGTCACCGAGCAAATAAGCAATTAATTAATCTGCCAGGGCCTTATTCCAACTCCGGGAAGAGTTCTATTTAAAAGTGTGCTCGTGAAGCCCTATAGTCCGCATGTTGTATTCATCTTATTCCGCCATCCGAAGATTTTCATTTTCTCGGCATGTCCTCTGCCAATTCACCAGTGATTGTCTTAGTTCCCGGGGCGTTCGGTACTCCCGCGGGTTTCGACAAACTTCTACCGTACCTGAAAGCAGCCGGCCTTTCAACCCACCCAGGACCATACCCTAGCTGTAATCCTTCTGATCCAACTACAGCCACCTGTTCGAATGACATCGTCGCACTTCGTGATGACGTCCTTCTCCCTCTCTTAAGACAAGGAAAAGATGTCATCATCCTCGCGCACTCATATGGTGGTGTCGTGGCTGGCGGTGCGGCCAAGGACCTTGACAAACAGACCCGAGGAGCCCAGGGCCAGACAAGTAGCGTCATTGGCCTTATTTACGTTGCTGGCAACATCACGCTGGAAAACGAGTCTCTGTTCGAAGCAGTGGGTGGATCGTATCCTCCGTTTATAAAAGTTGATAAGGTACGCATACTCCAATTCTAGCTCTTTGCAATATACCGTTGCTGAGTGATTGCTTCAGCCAAGCAAGGGCTTTGCCCTAATTGAGCCTGCAATGGATGTTCTATACAATGACTGCGATCGTGCACTTGCTCCGGAACTAGAGAAACATATGAATCCCCATGCGCTCATGGCCTTCGAGACCAAGGCTGGTGCGCCCGCTTGGGCGGACGCAGGCTTTGACGGAAGGAGGGCGTATGTGCGTACCATAGTCGACTGCTGCAATCCAGTAGGGATTCAGGATTCGTGGATTGGGAAAAGTAAGGTGAAGTGGGATGTTGTAGACTTCAAAACGGGACATATGCCGTTCATTAGCCAGCCTCAGACCCTAGCTACGCAGATTGTGAAATTTGTTGACAGCTTCACAGCAATTTAGTGTACTTAAATCACATTGACTTACCTAGGTAGCTAGTGGGCTTAGAAGAATCTACTTTATTTGTCGATTTGAAGATGGAACGGTTCAATTGACACGATTCTAGATCGAGTTGATGTGCTATGTTAGCTTTTAGGTATGCTTGTGATAACTAGGTAGACTACATAGCTGCATCACTACGTTGATCCAACAACCAAAGCCTCCCGTGTCTGACGCGTCGTATTGACGCAAAAGCTAACAGGATTAACTAGGAGATCGGGATATAAAAACTTGCAATACGTAAAATAGGTATGAAAATACCTAGTCAAGCCAACCGCCTACTCTTTCCTTGTAACCCACACCAATTTGGGCGTCATAATTGCTGCCCCGTTTCTTGCTTCCTCCATTCCTTTACGCTCTAGGTCTTCCGACATTCGAGGCGTCTTAAGAACATTGTTCGCAAACTCTTTCCATGTGCTGACGTAACTGTTGCGTGTTAACCACTTTCTGGAGTGCATGAAGATGCCATAAAACGGAAACGCGTAGGGTGGTAGGTATGCTCACATGTCATTCCAGAGCCGTGCCAGACCATGTCCATACTCGTATGTGTACAACAGCGATCCAGTAAACCCATTCTCGTCCAGGATTTCCGTTAGGCGATATTTCCAGCTAAAGTGGCAGTCAGTAGTATGTACTCTGGACTTTTCGATTAGAGTAACCCACGTATCATCCCGCGTATTATTCCCCTTGAGCTGAGAATAGAGTTTATTGAGACTGCTTCCTGATACACCCGGGACAGTCTTAATTGAGCTACTGATGGTATCTACCTCATCCCATTGGAGATATCCACCGGGCTCTGTGATAATAAGAGTTAGCTCTCTACTGGAACAAAAGTACAAGGCACTATGTAATTACTCAATAGCTTTGCCAGATTAGCAAGCACGGGCTGGGGGTCATTGTTCTTGACTACAACGGTGATGAGTCGGACATGAACAATGTCGAAGTATCCTATGAACTGTGGAGGCGGCTCATCGAAAATGTTCCAGATGTGCATCCGTATGTTCGCCGGCAACCAGGCCTTAGGTCCAACCTGGTCCAAGCTGATATCGAAACCATGGAGCTCCGCCGACGTTGACTTACTACGAGAGACATCGTGGAGCCAAATGCTGTAGATAGTCAATCAACCTGCTATCTCGGGAGGTCTCGACCACTATACCCATTGCCTGTAGCAACGTCGGCGATTTTCAAATCGTCAAATCCAGTGGGAATGTCAGGGTGGATAAGGTATCCAAGTAAGTCTTTCCAAAGGTAGTGCTGAGCTGTTAGTCTGCAGGGATGACATTAGGTATTATCCAAAATAATTCCAGAGTAGAACTCACCGAGTGCTCGCATTGCAATCTCGCATCAGTACGTAAGAATCTTTTTTGCTCGTGAGCTCAACGCTCCGACCATTCACGTCGTCTTCGTTCAGACGTAGTTCAACAGATTCGATTTTATCACCAGTAGCGTGTGTGTTCGCACACTTATCTTCTGGAACTATTCCAGTTGTACCTTTCATATCATCCATGGTGAAAGATTTGCGAAGAGTAGAAACAGGTTTCGTTAGGTACCTGGTAGTCATGTAACTCCTGACAAAATATCACTCGTTTTAAAAATGGCTGGGTTGGAATCCTGGATAAGTATATATATAATAGCACAACGCCAATTGTAAGAAGAGCATAGGTACTTGAAGCAGATACCCGGATTTCCATGGCTGCTAATGAAGACAGGACTATTACTATAAATAGGTGCCGTAACAGATTGACATGGGGTACTTGAATTATACCATCCATACGTAGGTATGTACGTAAGCCTTGGGCGAGACTGAAGTCGTTGAATGGTTCAGATACAGAAAATTGTCTGCACCAGCGGTTGCTTGCCGATGCGTACTGATGGTTGAAGCCCCATTCGCTATACGATATTTCTTGGCTGCATAACTGTTGCAGTATCTAGGTAGGTTACCTTAGACATTTCTCGTACCTTGTAGATATACTTCTCTACAGAGATAAATGATCCACATCTGAGCAAAGCAGGTTGACTTATTTCTTTACTCCTTTTTATTATATTGAACCACTGCACAATGTCCCGTGTCTTTTATTCCCACATATACCAGCACTGGCTTGTAACGCCTCCCCATGCCTTCGGCACCACGCTTTAATGAGGGAAACGAGCAGCAATTAAGACATACCGATGGTTAGCCAATATAATGATTTTTAATGGAATATTTATCTTTTGAAGATTATTACTTTTTTTTAGGTATACTTATCAAGGAGATACGTAGTAATATATGAGGTTTTTTTTACATAAAAGAAGTATTGTCTTAATCCCTGCTCGTTTCCCTAATTAAAGCGCAGTTCCGAAGGCACTCGGAGGCGTCACAAGCCAGTGCCAGTATTATTACCTAGGTAGGTATCTATAACTCATGTTGATTTCTTCGCAACACAACCAACTTTCCTGACTTTTGATCTCGTTGATCAAAGTCAGATATCCTTTCGCTTATATCCCAGACATCGGTTTTCAAAACCATCAAGATCCTCAGCTGGTTTGTTGCCCCTTTCACTATGGCAAACATCTCCTTTACAAGTAACCACATATCACCGCGGTTCCCGCGCCGACAGGTCTCCGGTCGGTCAATTATAATGTAAACTGGAGAGTGGCACCGATTGACCACTGTCAACAGAGCTTTAGCAGCCCCTTTGATCAGACCATGACCAACATTCTCTTTGATGTTCTGCACGTCACTTCCCCTGCGAAGAATTTGTCGGTCTAGATCAGTAATTTCCGAGATGATATCCTTCAGGACGTCTTCTAGAGTGAGTTCTGGGACACACTTCGGATATGCGACTATGTAGCCATTGCCTGACGCCCGAAGATGGTCAACCAGGTCGAGAGCACAGGGTGAAAGCCATGATTGTGAGTATTTCTGCTCAAGGCCGACCCCGTTTCGGCCGTGAAGAATAAACAAAGAAGATTCAGTTTGCTGCCATAGCTGATACTTCACCGTCTGCATGATATCCTGGAGGGTCATCGTCGAGAAGTCCTCTTTCACCTCGTCAAATAGGTTGGAGAGGAAGTTGCGGTTGTTGATTAGGCGAGTTGCGCGAACACTTTTACTGTCAGAGACTTCTCGCCCTAGAAACCTGTTCAATGCTTTCGCTGAATCATCATCCTTTCTCGCATGGAGGCCTATATAGTATGAGAATTAGAAGACGAAAAGGCAAGAGGAAAAGACCTTACGAGGTTACTTACCTTGGATCTCTACCTTTGCCTCCTTTAGCTCGCTTTTCACCTCGTTCAACTCATTGAGGAGATCTATCCTGTATCAGCGCTATCCTGAGAAAACCACCGGCTCAGTTGGTTTACCAGCATTCGTTTCGGCCAGAGAAGCTACTCGCTGTGCCAGTAGAGTATCACACTTGACTCTAATTCTCCTAAAGTTTACCAACATCTGATCTTGCAGTCCCTGGAATCTTAGAGGTTTGGCTAAACTAACAATAACTCTCACTACAAAGTAGTTCAGAATAGTTAGCAAGTCAGTTAATTTAAGGACTTAGGGGACACTCACTAGCTCCGTGAGATTGTAAATAGATAGTCGCTTCTCGAGCGAATACAATGACATCCGTAAATGCGGTGGCAAGCATGACTGCCAGCTCGTTGTCGGCGTAGATTCGTTGGTATATATTGAAATCGGGAAGGCGGTCTGCAATTTGCCCCATGGCAGATTGGATGGATTGATCATTCGCGGATTTCAGTTTTGCAGTCTAGGCATAGGTTAATATCAAGGCTCGACCCGTGTTCTCTATGGAAACATACTGCAAACAGTATCGTCAGTGCCGCGGTAGCAGCGCCCCCATAAACATTGTCTGCTAATTGCGCAACTTCCACCACCCCAGAATACCCCTTCAGAAACCTCTCGAAGGTCTCCGCAAAAGACTGAAACTCGGTAGTGATACGTTTCAAGCCTTTCCGCCTCTTTTCCTTCCATGCTGCCTCTTCTTGTTCGAGATTTGCTTTCTCCTGGGCGACATATGCTTGAAGTTCTGTTAAGCTCAACTGTTCCAATCCTTGGCGAAGCTCTTTCTCGTTCGCAGCGATATTGCACTTAGTTATGCGAATTAGTTCCCGAGTGACATCTTTGTCAACAACGGGAATATCAATTTGCTCGCTTTCTTTAAATTTTCTTTTTGCTTCTTGAGATGAGTCACCCTTGAACCACTCATCCCAGTCGTGCCATCCAACTTTCGTAACACCCAATACAGCCATAATGAAAAGAGACGAGAGTTCACTGGTCCTCCAGTGCGAGTATTTGAGAGTCGCCTATCAGGTTAAATATGGATGAGTTACGACCCAGATCTTTCATATACTTGGGTACCTAGGTAGGCAAAGTACCTTCCCAGGCAAGTTTCAAATGTAATATAATAGGGTCTATTCATGGGAAATTCTATTCACACAATACCTAGAGACACATGTAATTTCGGCCCCCAAGGCCGACCCTTGCCACGCCGCTTTTAAGGGGTGTCATATTTGGCCCCCAAACCAGAAATATATCTGCTCACAATTATCTTCACCCTTGAACTTACAAGCAGGCATCTAACCAATCATAGTCCATGTTAACGATATGGGAATATTGTCACCTTGAAAATGGCGTGAATATTCTTCTGACAGCCTGCATGTTCGAGCTGAACTGAACCTTTTAGGTTTCAGCTGATAATTATTGAGCTTACGCATGGATTTGTCACAGGGGGGTCTCCTCGGAATGTAGTAATATTGTCATGCACCTTGAATGCTTATAGCAGCGATGAGAAGCGGTCACATTGCTATCTGTGGTGCCCCAGAGCCTCATCGCACATATGATTTAGAGGGATTTTATCTAAATAATGTGAAACCCGGACTTTTATACATACTATGAATATTTTCCATCCTCAAGTTCTACGCATACTTCGTCAAACTTGCTGAATACTATAATAGAAGTCTCAGGCACTTCTCCCAGTCGTAAAATTCAACATCCATAATTCATGCCATTATGGCACCAGATGTGAAACTCCCATTCAAACGACGAAAGAATAACTGGCTGATAATGTAATAGAAAGACTTACAGGCGCAGCTTTCGTCTCTCGAGAGAAAGTATGTTCAGCTACTCGAGCGGCGTGTTGCTGAACTAGAAGGCCGGAGTGTTTCCTCTGTATCTCCTGATCTAAAGTCCCAAATAAAGGTATCTCCCCTCCGAGACCTACTAGCTTCCTATAACCGGTCAACATAGGTCAATAACTAAAGTGCTGAAGGCATCTACCGACGACACAGAAACAGAAAAGAATGCAAATGTCTGTAAGATACTAAATCCTGAGTAGACGCCTTTGAGTTAGTTCCTTTGGGGTATATGCTAAATGAAGTATTGTGAGAAAAGGATAAGAAATCACCTACGAAGGCTCCCGAGGATGATGATTCCAAGGAATCAGCCGAAGGAGACGGCGACGAAAAGACGCGATACCGAGTTGTTCTTAACCAGCTCAATCCCGAGACCGGAGAGTACGAAGACAAACCTAGTATAATCACGCCGAAGAGCCAGACCGATAACTCGGAGAAGACCCGTGCATTTACATTTCGGAAATTCCTGAAAGACCAGACGGTTAGGGGCGATACCGTTATGAAGGCGAAGGGATCTGAGATCGACATCGACTTCCAGCCACTACAGTCTCTCGTGGGGGAGATAACTTTCAAGTTTTGGGGAAGTAAGAAAGTCACAACCATGGGGTCTCCCTACTCTGCCCTGATCCACTGTTGGACAAAAGCAGAGGAGGAAGCAGAGAAATATGCGAATGACAGTGACCCTACAAAGAAGCAGACTGGAGAAGATCTGAAAGAGATTCTCAGACTGCTCTCAAGCGGATCTGGTGATGAAACCTTGGATCGGTATTTCAAATCAAGAGATAAGCTCAAGGAGGGCGAGATGATAACATTTGATTGTCTATGGGTGCTCTTCCCAAAGGGAACTGAGATACTTGCCAAGCCCTTCCTCAACGAACACCAAATATTCTTCATCCAATCTGTTACTATGCCTGACCTCGATGATGCCGAGCCGGTATTTTCCGTGGTCGCGTACAGCTACGACTGGGATGGCTCGCGCTTCAATAGGGTGCCATATTCAATGGAGATCCCTTACTTCCAGGACATGAAGAAGATCAGTGAGCTCACATTTTATCCTCTGAAATATCATGTCGACACTGAGCCCAATGGTCGGAATGGTACGAAAAGCCTGAGAGAAAGGCTAATCGCAAGAGGGAAGCGATACTTCGAGTATTGCACGGCGACCCAGGGCAAGCAGACATTCCAGTACGACGGTTATGCGTACTACCACCGGAACAGTGGTCTTTTCCGCTCATCTGACAAAGTCGACGATGAATCAGACTCGTTCACGACTGATATTTATTCGAGTAAAGAGTCAGCGAACGGAAACTCGCCTTCTAAGTCACACGTAAGACCCACAACTTGGACTCTCGCTATCCCATCGTTACTAACGTGTAATATAGATCAAAGGTGTCGTTGTGGTTGATTTTAAATCGTACTTCCAATACCAGTCTCCCTCTGCAGCCACGTTAGGTGACCTCTCTCGAGGGGTACAGCTCGAATGTTCATGCAGCGAGTGCAAGAAGAAGTACGAAGAAATTTATCGATATTCTTGGGATAAACGCGAACCTAAGAAAGAACTTTTCAAGGACGAGCACTACATGCTTTTCCCTCCTAGGGTGCTTGGATATTCATTAGACCAGAAGCAATGGGTGCAAGTGCAGGTCAACAGTCTCCGATCTCCTGGAAAAGCTAATCAGGTGAACTTCCATGAGAAGCTCCAGCTCAAACAGGAATATAAGGACATCATATCTAAATCGGTCATCGCCCACGGCGAAAACAATATCATGGATCACATCCCCGGCAAGGGGAAGGGCCTGGTCATTTTACTGTGGGGCGTTCCTGGAGTTGGCAAGACGCTCACGGCTGAGAGTGTAGCCTCATTGGCCGGGAAACCTTTGTTCAGCGTGGGAGTGTCGGACATTGGCCTGGAGGGCAGTAAAGTCGAAACTAATCTCCAAAAGGTCTTTGACCTGGCTGGATTATGGAAGGCTGTACTTCTCTTGTGTGTTTCTCCCAAGTTTATTGCCGAGTGGGCTATTCTAATATTGGGAATTATAGCGACGAAGCCGATGTGTTCCTAGAAGCTCGAGATACCCACCGCGCTGACATCCAACGCAATACCATCGTTTCGGGTAGGGCTAGCAAGACTTCTTCTTGTAGCTATTGCTAATCATGAATTCCAGTTCTCCTTAGATCCCTCGAGTACTATGACGGGATCTTGATCCTGACGACTAATCGCCTAAAGTCGTTTGACTTGGCCGTCCAAAGTCGCATCCGTAAGTTTCTATACACCTAACTCGACAGTCAAAACCCGATAGCAAGCCTAACCAGACAACTATAGATATCGCTGTCGAGTATAACGACCTTAACCAGGATCAGAAACAACAAATATTCATGGAGTTCCTAAATCAGCTCAAAGTCAAGGATTTGATCGATCCAACTAAGTGGGACAGCATCCAGACTTGGGTTGAGGAAGAAGGTCGCAGTAAGGCGTTTAACGGTAGACAGATTCGCAACATTGTGTCTACAGCCATGGGCCTTGCGCACGCGGATGGGAGAAAATTGGAAAGAAAATACCTCTCCTTGGTTGCTATGAACACGTCGGCGTTCAAAGACGCGCTGGCGGCGCAGGAAGCGGTGTACAGGAACAACCAGATCAGAACCTACAACAATTAGATATTTCCGAGTCATAGTGAAGAAGTCATCTGCGCAGCAGCCCATTCACCTGAAAGCCCCTCCATTTCAGGATCGGCTACCCCTGAAGGTGGAGAAACAGGGATTTTTAGGCAGATGGATTTAGCGCTGAAAAGGCCGATTTAAGGAGATTAGACATTTCCCTTTAGGGCATATCAGCCCCTGTTAAGTCCGAGGCTTTGCTTATTTGCGGGATGGCGCACTGAAAGGCAGTTATCTGATCCTTATATATTCTCGCGATTAAGTATTCTATTCCGGACGCGAAGATGGGATTCTCCCCCATGATTCAAGTTATCAGATCCAAGATCTGTCCAATACTACCTAGGTGTGTAAGCATCCAGGTTAAAATGAGGTGGCCGAACCATGTTCGAACATCCGTCTGCTGGAGCTCGCCTTCGTACTTGTCTTAATTCCGTTACCATGACGTATCGGTTCTTAGAATTTGTTAGCCTATACTTTGATCGCTCTCACTTAGGGTTGCATCGTATACCGAGGTGAATAATCATGGAATAATGCTGCTTCCTCGATTGGCGGTTGCGATGCTGGTGAATAGTAGGAAAGGGACCTGAGTGAAGAGATATATATGTCGCGACTGCCCCGGATCCCATGTCAGACAATCACAACAGCACATATCTCGTCTTCTCTAATCACTTGACGGACCATGCCTTCTACTACTGTTCTGATTAGCGGTGCCAACAGGGGCCTGGGTAAAGGACTCCTCGAACGCTATGCTGCCAAAGAGAACCATACCATCATCGCCGCCAACCGTGATCCAAAACACCCAACATCTAAATGCCTTCATAACATATCAACCGGTCCGGGAAGTCGTATTATCGTCGTCAAGCTTGATGCGTCGATTGAGTCAGATGCCGACGCAGCTGTTGAGGAACTCTCTTCTACCCACGGGATCGATCACCTAGACCTCGTTATTGCCAATGCCGGAATTGCCAACGTATATCCCACTGTCTCGCAGCTCAAGGCTTCTGACTTACTAAGCCACATGACCACAAATGTGTTGGGGCTCGTTTGGCTGTTCCAGGCTACCACGCCATTGTTGCGAAAATCTACGAACCCTAAGTGGGTGACTATGGGTTCCGGCGCGGCATTGCTCGAGGTAAGTTGTCGGTATACCATTTATAATTCAGCTCTAACTAACTTCGCCTTCCTAGTAAGGAGACTCCTACCCCTAATGCTGCCATGGAGCCATGAAACACCCTACAGCGACACTAACACCTTTCACAGGAACATGGTTCCCATTTCGAACGCTGCGTACGCGCCGACTAAAACCATGGCACATTGGATGACCAAAAAGATAGATCAAGAAGAGGAATGGCTGTTGGCATTGATCGCCCTTCCCGGGTGAGTATTCCCTCTTGTCATTTCCGACGCCGTCTTGTCTAACTTTCGAGCGTAGCTGGGTGCAGACCGACTTGGGCAACGCCAGCGCCCGCTTCCAAGGCATTGACCAGGCTCCCGTCACAGTCGACCAGTCCTGCGATGGTGTCGTACAGGTGATCGACATTGCCACAAAGAAGACTCATGGAGGGAGGATGTGGAACTATGATGGAAAGCAGCAGTCTTGGTAGGAGCGTTGAGGCCATCGTGTTCCCATGGCTTCCACTCTGTGTATCATTAGTTATGCCCCTTTTGCTGACTCCACCCCAGCACCAAAGTATATGGAAGTAAATACAATGAAGGACATTCATTATGCTGACGCCAACCGTCTGCAAGTCCGATTCGTTCAGTGGGGGCTGCGCCACCCCCTTTCTGACCCAACGCCACTTTTTATGCAATATGTGAACGAAACAAATGAACAGTCCATCCTCCATGTATCCGACATTAGACGTAACCAACCCATTCCTAATCCGATTATCATTCCGTGGAGCTGTAGATAACGCCAATTCCTCATTATTATGTACCTAGAAATCTCCCCTTCCTCTTTTCATTCTCTCCACTGGGTAGGTAGGTACGCTAGCCCACCTCACAAACCACTATCGATCTGATCTAGCGCGACGTTCTTCGTGAACCTAGCCCAGTCCTTGCACGTCTCGCGGACGTCGTGCGGGATATTGAACGCCGGCTTCTGCAAGAGGTCGGGCCGGAACAACATCTGCGAGAAGAAGCCGGCGGAGGCGTGCCAAGTAACGTGGCAGTGGAAGGGCCAGGCGCCCGGGTTGCGCGACGCGTCGAGCTGCACGACGATGAAGCCGTTGGCGACGACCATCTGGACGTCGCGCCGCATGGGGTTGTGCGTGTTGAGGACGGTCGTCTCGGCCGAGTAGTTGCCGGTCCCGGCGGCGAGGACGAACATGTTCATGCCGTGGATGTGCATGGGGTGGGGTCTGTAGATGGGTGGTTAGTGGAATGACTCGATTAAACGTTCGACGTGATACCGAGAGAAAACTTACGAAGGCCCGGGGTTGTTGACTATGATCCGGATGGACGAGTTGGTGCCGTAGTTGACCACATTATACTTCGGATCGAATTGGGCGTGGGCTTTGCCGGCTCGCAGGAGAGGGGGGTCGTTGTAATCGACGTGTGCGGCGACGCCCTATGGTTTATTTTGTGAGAATACTGTATTATACGTGTAGATCCATCGGGTTTTACTTACACCGAACTCCCAGAGAAAATTACCGCTGGCATTGGTCGTGGTGCTAATGTCCATATGTTGAGTAAATGATGGTTCGGGAAGCGCCATGGAATAGTACGGCTTAGTGAGAGATAGGTCGTCATTTGCACAATTACCTGGATCCGGCACATCCCACGGCGTACTCGCCGGCATGGAATTTTCGTCGGCACCATCGTAATAAATCGCAGCAAGGGCTAACGGCTGGTTGGTGTTAGAGCAAGACGTCATATTAGCACGCAGCCAAAAAGCAGATCCTGATTCGGCATGGGCGTGGACGAGGACGTCGACTCGTTGGCCTACACCAAGGGTGAGGACTTGAGTGTCATAGGGTTCGATGGTGACGAAGTCGTTTGCGATGATCGTCATGTTGTGCTGGTCAATGGAGATACGTTGTGTGCCTTCCGCGCCTGAGTTGATGAAGCGGAGACGATGAGTCTTGCCCGCCTGAAAGTTGAACTTAGACAGGCCGGCATCGTTCGTGCACGGAGTTTCATCACCTGCTTTGACAGTTGAGCAGTCAAAGTTCATCTTCCCATTGATTAGGTTGTTGTCCGAGAGGGTCTGGTCGTTACTTCCAGGGGTCATGACTTGCTTCACAACGGCGTAATAGTCAGTATGCCACCAGTCTATAACAGTATTAGCTAACAATCTATACCATTCGTATAGTTAATGCATACCACCGACCATTATCGGGCCAAGATCGACGTCGTAGTCCACGTTTCTCGGGCCATGTACGACGATGGGGCCTTGAAGACCACCAGCATACTGGGCCGAGTAGTGAGAGTGATACCACGACGATCCATACAGCTCCGCTCGAAACCTATACGTAAAGCTGCTCCCCGGGGGAATTGGACATTGGGATACTCCGGGCACACCGTCCATCCATGGGTTCCCAGTCTGCAAAAAACCGTGCCAGTGGATCGCGGTACCTTCCGGTGGATCGTCACTAATCGAGTTGGTGACTTTCACTTCGATCCAATCACCCCAGTTGGCTTCTATCAGCGGCCCGGGGAACTGGTCGTTAACGAGAAGCACCCGCTTTTCATATCCATCCGGTGCAATAACACCTCGACTAACGTTGAAGTCATATCTTCGGGTTATTCCCGTCTGGGGTGCATCAGTGTAAGGGTTGTTCGTCTTGGCCATCTTGCTGCCCCACGGGCAATCCTTATGTCCATCACCTCGGCCGCCATTGTTGAGTATCCACAGTGGGAGTGTTGGAGCTAAGAAAGTGCCCCAGAATGACTTTCTGGAGATAGTTGGTTAGATACAGTTACGGAACTTGGGCATGAACGCCGGCTGGATGGGAGCTTGTCTTACCCGTTCTGCGCGCTTGACGAGAGCTCTCCGGCTAGGCTACAACAAGACTTGAGGAACCCCATTAGAAAATTAACGATCGGACGGCTTCAAAGAAGCCAAGAGTATTAGGGGGCAGTACAAGGCTGAACGAAAGGGTTACATCAAACAACAGGAGACTATATGAGCAGGTTCCTGCAAGATGAGAGGAGATCTATACCATTATATGATCTGAAGTGAGCCAAGAATCAGTCGTTTTGCAATGGCATGCCGTTCCGGGGGCGCTCATACGGAAGGTTGAGACACAGGCGCAATACCACAGGATGTATCCCTGACTAATGTTTACAACGTCTCTTAGCCCTTGGAGCATCGTGTTCATGTAGTCGTCATCATTATCCCAGATACCATCTACGCGGTGTACGTGAATTCCATCCTAGACATGTCAACGAAGGCTTCCGAGCGTCTAAAATGAAGGATACCTACATACATGGTGGTTATTATTAGCCAAATTCTACTGGAGAAAATGAATCCGCTAATCGAATGTCGAGCGACTGACAATGCAAGGTGGACCGATGCTGTACATTGCAGCTTGGCCGAGTACTTGATGGTCATTGGCCAATCTTGAAAAGCCATCGGCCGCCCCCCGCGAGCTGGATGAGGACTGGTAATTGCCATGCCAGAGGCTGCCGATTACCTTGACGGTGATTTTTCGTAAACTATCGGGAAATTTTATCGATAGTCGCTCAGGGATGTCTTGGGCCTCGGTCCGTAATACATTTTAGACAGACTGTGTTTGAGACACACGCGCAGGTACACTGCATGTCGTTCCCCCAAGACTCGTGTTCATTTATTAAGGCGTGTTTCTAGGCCGTGATAATATAAATATTTTCAAGTAAACAGACCTGGCTTCAGGCCAAACAATATATATTCGGGCAACTTACTCGTCAGGTGAGGCCGAAATATTTGTAGAACCATGCAGGCTTGAGGTTGACTACATAAGCCACTCGTGCCATGAAGTAAACAGAGGACTATAATAAAGACAAGTGGGAGGAATAAAAAAAGCGGTAATCTGCGTAGAGGTTGAATAGGAGAGCTGCAGGGCTGTCTGTTCCTGATCATCTAGCCCTTCGAGAAGCCCCTTAACTTAATTCAGCTTCAAAGGTCTCACGCGTCCCTGACTAAACCTGAACGGGTGGCTCGATGTGGCGGCCCTTCGGAGATTCGATGGGGTAGACCATACTCAATTCATGATGAATGTCGCACCAAAGAAAAAACAAATTCGGTGAAATAGGGGAACATAAGGGGAGGGCGTTAATCGTGAGCCGCTTTCAGTACGATTTCCAGAAAAACGGTCGCCTTCTTAATACGACTCAGTTCCCTTGGTTCCCCTTGATAAGCCGATCGAAATTTCTATCCTCCTGAACTTCGATCAAGACCTCAACGCAGCGCCTAATTGCCGGTTCATCCTCAGGTTAAGTTGACACTTCACGTTGTCAGAATTGATTTATGATTCTCTTTTTTTATTTCTTTCTGAATATGCGGTGTAGTTGACAGCTGTGTGCTTCGGCGCCGCAGTGATTAGCTCATGTACAGATGGTCAGTATAGTACAACCTCCTAGTCAGTACAACACGTGTCGGCTGGTGCTGGATGCCCGATATAAGACAAGACCCATAGCACGCTCATCGAATCTGCCGTTGCTAACGGCGGAGATTCCCCATACGATATGTTAGCTGAATCTCAGCTACGAACGTCTGTCCAACGGACCATGAGGCACGATAAAAAGTTGAGATGGTCTCGATCATTGGTTACTTTCGTCTTCAATCCAATTCACCGCCTTTAAGGGGTGGGGAGATAGAAATTTATTGATTCCGTGATCGATAGGTGTACGGCCTTGGGGGCATAATGAAAGGCCGCCGTTGAGCTCGCGCAAACGCTTCAACGGCTATAGGCGATGCGTCTGTTCTTATAACGCTTCCGATGGACATGAAAAAGCTGTCCAGAATGATCAGCTCAAATATAGGTTAATAGTGACACTGCCATAGAACAACACATACCCGAATGTAGCGCCAGATCCTAGCATATACTGACCAAGGGTTCGGAATATACCATTCGGACCAGGGCCGTATCTGAAGATGTTGACAGTCCCTACCAACCAATCGTCAGTCACGATATCATGAAGAACACTAGATGAGGATAAAACCAACCGAAGATGAAGCCAATAATAACACCAACGGCTACAGTGAGGATCAGTAAGGATATGTCCCCAAAGTTGCTAGAATCACATACTGCCGCCCATCATGGCTCCCATCTTTACTGTTGTAATAACAATGTTAGAGACATCCACCCTTAGACCATCCAAGATATGGGGAAGACGAACGCTTGTCGACGGTAGAGGGGCCCTGGGGACCACGGTTCGCTGGCATAGGCGGCATCTTGCGCTGGCTTGAATCTTTCGACGCTGCAACCGAAGTTTCTGAAGTTGCGTAGTAGCCTCGTAGCCTCGTAGCCTTGAATACCTGGACTGGAGGTATAGTGTCGCAACGAGTTGAGAAGAGAAATTCCGACCGGATAGTGGGACCACTCTGCTTCTAGATTTTTGCGATAGTCGTCTGGTCTGGCCTGGTATCGTCTCGTCTTGTTCCGAGGCTTTCTAAGAAATGATTTCATAAATCAGCCGTTGTAAAGCCGGGATCTATGGATGTTTACCTAAGAGTGGGGTATCAGAAATTGTTTTATCGATAACAAAAAGAATACGTAGCTTGAATGTGACATCCATGATCTTAGGAAGAAACTAGGGAGGTCCGAGCGTTTAAGCGTCCTGTTGGTTTGAAGATCAATCACGTGATATGGGGTAGTACTGTAACTTCACCCTCGTTGAAAGTACATCGCGTCGCATGTGCATTCCTCTGCAGCAAAAGTACCTACCTATTTGGGTACAAAATGAACCCTCAGTAATCCAGTGGTGTCGGTATGTACTTGCCTAGCCTTGAAGTAGATACCTTACTAGGCATGTAGGTATGTAAGCGTTGTCAACGGAACCATCCAATGATGTAGAAAAAAATAAAGATGGATAAAGTTGGATCTCCAGGATAATGTATATATATGTATGTACGATGAGTTTATGTATTACTATAATACGATATCTTATATCAAGGAAGGTGCGAAATAAGAAATAACATTAGGTTGCGGCTGGCGGCTCTCTTCGGTGTTCTACCTAGTAGTAGTACCTTAGTAGGCCTTCAATACGTTCATTGTTGCCACATTAAAAATCTGAACTAAGGACGTAAAGCGCTTAGCGAAGTAACTTTGTAGTCGTACATACCTGTAACGTTAGCCAGCACAACGACCCGTCCTAACCTCGAACCTCCAAATCTTTACCTTTCCTCATATCGCCCAAAAGTCCAAAAGGATTCACCGTTATTTTCCACCACACGTCGACGTTGTTGTTGCCGGATGCTTCTTCTTACGTTTTGATGAATCGCATGGTATGTTGTCCAAATTTCTTTTTCTTTTATCGCGCACAAATCAGATTTCGACTCAGCTTTTCGCCCCGGTGTACCCGTAAAAACATCAATCAGCAATCAGCTTTACCCGTCTCGTCTTCCTTCAGCTTTGCCATCCCCTTAAACTAACCAATTTTTATTCTTATCTGGGCCACAGACAACAATATCAATCTATCCCTTCCTTTCGCCAGTACGTCTGAATATTTTCGATCGCTTTTTTCCGACCGTGGGCATATTCTGTACGTGAGGTGATTCGAGTCGCGTGCATGATCAACAGAAGGGGTCCGCTAAACCCCCCGACTCGACTCCTTCACCCTCCGCTTCCTCATCCACACACTTCTATTCCATCTCGCAATCTTCTGCCATAGTCTTCCTCATGACGGCTGTCGCGAGCCCGCCAACTTTTACTCAGCATAATCGGCCGGCATGGAGTATTAACGGCGGACACGCCGGTCAGATCAATCCCATGAATCCCGACGAGTTGAATCGAATGTTTATGCCCCGAAAGAATTTGCAGCGGAATAATTCGTCATCCTCTATTTCCTCCACATCATCAGTCTCTTCGACCTCGACTCTCGCCACCACCGGCTCCCAAACTAATGGAAACTCGTTGCCAACTTCAGGTGATATGGGCGCATGGAGTAATGGTGCCGGAACTCGAAAACGCCCCCAACCAAAGGCCCCTTGGCCGTCTCCTAAACCAGACGCCCAGTCAGATTTTGTGAGGATGTCCGCCGGGCGTCCGCAGTTAGTTGCTGGCATTAACGGTTCAGCACCCATGCATTCGCCTTCGCCGGTATTACCCTCTCAGGGCCTTATCGGAGCGCAACAGGCCATGCCGAGACCTATCACCGATTCCATGCCCGCTGGGAACCAGCCCGTACTTTATCTTTTGTCGCTAAACGGAACCTTCGAGCGCAAGACAATTTCTGTGCCCTTCTCCCCTGAGACCCTTAGGATCGGTCGTCAGACGAATGCCAAAACAGTTCCCACGCCGGTGAATGGCTTTTTCGATTCCAAGGTTCTCTCGCGTCAACATGCGGAAATTTGGGCTGATCGCCAGGGAAAGATCTGGATTCGCGATGTCAAGTCCTCAAACGGTACTTTTGTCAATGGCACGCGACTATCGCAGGAGAATCGGGAATCCGAACCGCACGAGTTGCAGACTTCGGACCATTTAGAGTTGGGTATCGATATTGTGAGCGAGGATCAAAAGACGGTCGTTCACCACAAGGTGGCAGCAAAGGTTGAGCATGCGGGTTTCCTAAACCCTTCGAATAGTCTGCTTGATATGAACTTTGGCGATCTTGATCCTGCTAATGGCTCGATGATGATGATGGGACAGCAAGGCGGTGTTCCTGTTCGACCACGAAATGGGAGTCAAGCGTCTATGGCGAGCAATGGACGGATTGTTCAGAACGGGGGCATGATGGGATCACAGACAAACGTCATGAGTCATCAGCGAGGTCTCTTCTTTTCGCCGATCAGCACCGAGCAGATCGTAAAGCGACTTCAGGTAAGTCACGAGCGCTCTATCCGTAGGAGCCATATCTGACCTCTCTTCTAGCATGAAATGCGAACACAGCGGCTTCAGTCGCAAGACCTAGGCCGAACAAACCAATTTCTCCAGGGGCTCCTAAGTAAAGACGACATTAAAGATAGCGAAAAACCTGAATCGATTGAGCAACCAAAATCTCAAATAATTAATGGCAATGGGATCAATGGTAACGGAATATCGTTCAGATCGGACAACAAAACTAGGTTCTCTGATCCGCCTGCACCTCCGCCACAGCAGCCATTACCTGAAAAGCCAGATGTTCCGTCCCTAAAACGGGGCATCACCGAACGCCCTAAACAATCTAACAACCAGAATATGTCACCAATCCGCCAAGACGGCAACACAAGCCAAATCCTACAGTTGACGGAGGCTTTAAACAGTGCGAAGCGAGAGATAGAATCTCAGAGTTCCCGTATGCGGGACCTCGAGGAAACTCTACAGAAAGAACGCCAGGCTCGGGAACTTGCCGAAGAGTTGGCCAGGAGACTAGAGGAATCTGCCGCAGCGAAAACGAACGGTGTTCCCATAAAGCCAGAAACCCAGGAGACTGCTCTTGAAGCAGCTTTTGAGCCACCTGTAGATGAAACATCGACACCGACTACCAACGGCACGACAGGCGAAAATATGAAGGCAGCACCTCAGGCAGAGGCTATTGAAGCTTCCGCAACACACCTACATGCTCAGATCGAATCGATGGTGTTGGAAATGAAAGATCTACGACATCAGCTAGAAACCTTCAAACAGCGAGCGGAGACGGCTGAAGCAGAGAGAGATGCGGACCGCAAGAGCCTTGCTGAAATGGCGTTGCAAATCAGAAGAGACGCTGAAGCCAGAGAAACCGTCGCAAGAGAGAAGGCTCTAATAGATTCCCGAGCTATCGAGGATTCCGAGAAACCGAATACGACGTCGAAGAAATCGCCCACCGCAGTTAGAAAGTCCTCTACGGACTCGGCGCCGGACCAAGCAAGCCCTGGTGAACTTACTGACCAGCCAACGCTTTCGAGAGCCAATACAATAACACCACAATCAGCGGCACCTGGCCTTCTATCACAGAACCAGGCACTGACAGACAGCATACCTTATGCGTCCATGATGGGGGTGGTCATTATCGGTATGGGCTTGATGGCCTATATTAATGGCTGGCAACCACAACCAAGACTTGAACGATAGGCCGACTATGCGCCATGGATCCGTAGAGAACTGCACCTTAGTGTCACTATCAGGATTGGCAAGATAATACGACTCACCCTCTACACCTCAACGAATCCCAATTCCCTTTGTACCTACTCTATAATAAGTTCTTTTGACGACATATCTTTAGATATTCGTCCTCTTGTAACATGGCATTGGTTTCGGAACAGGCGTTGGGGTAGCGGCAAGCGGTTACGTCAAGAAAGTCAAGAGTCTATGGGATCTTGCTTCTGATTTTTCTTCTTCTTTCTTTCCTGTGTCTACGGTACAAAGCATCAGGCGATTATTACGTGGTCGACCCCTTGGCCTCCCAAAGTTTTTAAGGGTTCATTTGTGATAGGATAGGGGGGAAAACGAAATATGTCTATTCGAGATTGCCCTATTACAACATAGCGGCTAGCAAAAAATGCAGTCTTTGCGCATTTCGAAACTGTAAACTTGTTTCTACTATTAGGTAACCGGGTCCAGTGAAAGTAAAGAAACGGGAGGTAATGGGGGGGCATATCATCACCATAAAACCCCCCCTTTAGAGGTAGCATATGCGGCTTGTATATTGTATGGACAATGAAATACTTTTTTTATCCCAGGACACGTCTTTAATGTGATACGTGAGACGATGTGCGGTCCATTTATTGAGAATTGCATCTAGGATGGTTCTTCAATCCATTTATCACTATACATGCTACTTGGAGAACTTAAAGTGGGGAAAGGGGTGAGAAACAATGCACGTCATGATCACTGAAAGAATAAAGCTCCGTCTTAGCAGGAATTCAGTGGAGCATTGCTTATGAAGTCTACCTAGAGTGTGGCCTAGAGTCTTGCTCCTGCCTTCGGCATTTTTGCAAATGACCCCTGTTCCTTCCCGCCGTTAATTAGGCCTGCTGCCATTTCCACCGCCCCTTCCTGGTCGAGAACATCCACGAATTGGGAAGTTCTTGCCTCCCATCCTCGGGCAGGAGCACCGTTCCTCACCTGGAAAGAACTGTCTCCTTATCCTTTAAAGCAACGTCTCCCGTCTCCCGCCTCCGTCCATGGAAACCGCAATCTTGTTCTTATAACATACACAGTCGGCGATAGCTTAGATAACCACCGACCTAGGGTCAAATATCTCATATGTGAGCTCTCGTGATATTTTCCTTCATAGCTACGTTTTAATTCCGCCGATGCGCAACTATTGCGACTCTCGTGTGAATAAATCTTTGATGACTCGGGTCCTTGATGACTGACTATCGCCGACAGTTAGCATCTGATGTGAATCGTAAAGAGGTCCATGTTCTTTGATTAGAACGGCGGTGGTGAAGTACTTACCTCAGAGAGTCCGGCGTCATCTTCATGACTCGTACATATCAAGTAGGCCCGTCCTGTGGAGCAGAAGCGCGTCTAGCCTCTTCCGTTAAAAACTTCTTTAGGAACGTTGCTGTATGCTTGAGCTGCTCGCCAATGGGCGATAACTTGGCACCGCCGTCCTCCGAGTCATCCTTCTTTTTAGCCTTACGACTGGCCATGTCGTAGAAAATTGAGGCCGCATGATTCTCGAGTACTATCATAAGGGCCATTTCGGCAGGAACAAAGGACTTCCGTGGTGTGTCAGAGTCGGATACCTCATAGTCAATCCCTAGATGGGCAATAAGCTCTAGTCTTAACGATGCCAGAAGTCGGTTGCAGGTACGCGTGAGGTTAAGATAGTCGAATTGAATGTCGGGAAGTACGGCGTCAAGATAATCTTCGACGCGTTGTAGAGCCTTTGTCAACGTTACTTGCCGTTGGTCCTTTTTTGTGGAGCCTGGTGTCGGCGATGACCCTTGTGATGCTCGGCTAGATTGTTTGTGGCCCTTACTCGCTTCATATTCAGCGGCCTTCTCCTGGAGTTGATGGACCATCCTTGGAAGAGTACTTTTGCCATTGAAATACTCTCGTAGTATGGCTGATGTAGGTGTAGGCTGTAGGTTCCACGGTCGAGGTCCAGATCCTAGTAGGGTGCGATGGATTTTCTTCAGAGCGGACAGCCCTGTTCGGTACAGAAACCGTCTTGACACCTCTTTTGATGTCGTTGGGATGTCGTTCGCGAAAATAGAATCCTTCTGGAGTTCTATTACTCGGTCCATCTCAGGCCAGGATATATCCAGCCCAGCAAGTTGTCTAGCGGCATTGTAGATATGGGCCACAGAGAAGATAGAAAAGTTGTAGTCTGCGATTCTAATTTCAGCCATCTCTGATATTGTGATCATGTCCAATACCGCAGTCCCGCCATACAACACATTTCTGTCCAGTAGAAACGTGCTAGAACTGTGAAGCCAGACCCCATAACGAACTTCTGCGCACTCCTTATCGCACTCTGCCATTTCTTGCCGTTTTGACATCAAACTTTCTCCCATTTTTCGTCGTGCTAATAGCCAGAGGGCATTGCCGTTCAAATCGTGGTCTATTCTCCTACGGACTTGAGTCACAAGGATCCGAACCTCTTCCTCATCAGGTATCTCGAGATCCCGTACCCACAAGTCCACAGCAACACCGGCCTTTTTAGGAAACCCATATCTGTCTGCATAAATTGTGACATCCTTCGGTGGTGTGTATGAATTATGTAGCGATGTGTCACAAATCTCGTGCATGTCAAGCATCACCCTGGCGGCGAAGGCGGCTTCGAAGCTGACCGTACCATGTTTCCATGTTGAGCGAAGGACGCTGTGGAAAAGGTCATAGAAGGGCAGGGCCGATTTTCTCATCCTTCTTTGAGATTCAGGCTTATCGAGGTCGCCATGGATAAAACCGTCGAAGAGACCTTCCTTAAGATCCTCTATGAATCTCATCTCGTAATAGAAGTGTTTGAGAAGACGATCTTCCGCTACGCCTCTTTGGATCCGACTATCATTAAGCATCTCCGGTACATCCTTATAGAACGTAGATATGGACATGAAAGGGTGGAAAAGGTCTGATAATCCTGCTGCAAGGGCTTCCGAACGCTCATTCATCTCTCTCAATGTCGCCCCAAGCGGCAGAAGAATGAATTCTTCATACGCGCTCCAAGATTCTAACGGAGCCGTTATCTCGCCCTCTTTTTGAAACAGCCGATCGTTTGTCAATTTGGCAGAAAAGGCAGGATAAGCGCCGCGCGAGAACCATCTTTCCTTGAACTCGGAAAACTCGTTGGACAGACCCATATCGACCAATTTCAGGGCTTCTTCCTCGGCTTTTCTAATCATGTCGAATGCCACAGCGATAGATAATGTTGCGTTCACAAGACTAATATTACCATCCATAAGTCTGTGGAATATGCGCTGCGCCTCTGCCCGCATACGATGTACGTCTTCGAAGAGTGAGAAGATGGCAAAGTCGAGTTCAGCATCCAGAGGTTCAATATCGAAAATATCGAGTTTCACTGATTCATCTGCTCCGGAAGATTCTGGCGAAACATCTCCATCTTCTAGAATATCTGGTTCATCCGGTTCAGATACGTCCTCTAGTTCAAGACACTCGAATATATTTCTATATCAAGTTAGTCATAAATAGTCATGAAAACAGAATCCCCAGTGTTACTCACGTGAACGTATCTTTCTGACTCATCTCGCTGGGTTGAGGCTTTTGCGGTTGGTTAAAACCATATTCTCCTTGGAATAAACACGTCGCTTTCTTCAAGATATTGATGAAATGATCGTGAGATTCTAGTTTGCTGCTAGAACAGGAGTTGGAGCTTTTGTACCAGCGAGCGAACCGCTCTCTTGCCTTGATGCAACGCTGGAGGGCCCTCCGTACACTGAACGGCATTGGTTCTGCCGTTCTTCTCGTGACTGCGCGACTAAGAATCTCGATCTGTTCAACGAGTTCGACCGTTGACACTGTACTCTTGGAAGAAACCTGTTCAAGGGTATCCGATGATTTCTTGGCCTCAGCTGCTGCTTCTGCTTGCTTCGCCTTTTTCCGTTCCTTGCCTTTGAGTCGTGGGGCCGGCTTCACAGTGGTCTTAATTCCAGGTATGATCTCTTTCTGTGCTCGTCGTGGTTTCCAGCCACACTTTTGAGACGATTGGTTCATCCAAGAGAGGAATACATTCGTATCGTGTTTGTACGCGAGGTACGCAGTTGCTGAAATATCGGCCATGTTTATGTTGTATCGTGAGCGGTAGGAAAAGGTAAGACGTGGTATATGATGTTGAGTAGAAAGTATTGATCAATAGATAAGGACTTTAGTTATTATCTGATGATTCTTTGAATTTCTGTAGTTGAGGAGATGATAAAAATGTTTCTAGAGAAGAGAAGGTGTGAGAGGGGAGTCCTATGGATATAAATACCATTACGGAACGAAATCGAGATATCCGTCACTGTATGACTGATCCTGCACCTACACATTCTGCGGACCAATCGCAAGTATTGCACTGTGATACTGTGATGACTAAAGAGACAGTATGTGGCTTAAGCTTTGAAGGTTTTTATCGAATTAAATTTTATATAGTCCTATTCGTGGAAGGAGCGCTTCTCTCGAAGCAACCTTCCATCTCAACTTAAAGTCACACAAGTATTATATAAGCAATATAGTTTAGTATAACCCCCTTTTATTAGTTTTCACTGTGGAACGATCACCTAGGTATCTTCCTAAAACGATGTGTACTGTATTACACTGTCTTATAGATAAAATCCCGAACAATGGCAAGTAATGATATTATCCTTCGTTTCTAAATTTCGGATGATTTATCAAGCATTATAAGGGTTGTTGGTTTCTGCGGTTCATATGGCATTGCTATAGGGAAACAGTCTTCATAGCATATCAAACTTACCTAGGTATATAATCGGGTTCGTAATGTCCTTCTTTCTTCGTCTCATTCACGAACAATTTCCTTGTAGAGGTATGAAGAGCAAGTAGCCATCATGATATGCTTGAGTGTATTCATCCGCAGTTTAAACTAGGTACCTAAGAATTTTACATAGTAGAAAACCAGTCGGATATGTATTCCGCGAATGGAAATATTTACTGGGCTTTCTGGGGTTAGTAAGGATGTGGATGGTACTCTACGGATATGGATTTGCTACTTGTGCTAAAATACCTAGGCACGCAAGGATAGAAAACTTGTACTTTACATTTCGCAATCATATGCACATCGTATTGGTTATACCTAATCTTGCACAAGTAGATCAGTAAATAATCTTGTTTCCCCAGTGAGCCATCCATGGTATGCTATTCCTATCAGTAACTCTTCAAGGAATGGGGGTGGTCGGTACTGTAAACCCCCACTTATTCGCGATTACACCGATATAAATCTTGCAAGATTCTCTACTCCCAGATATCTCATCCCGGCAGCAACTGATAAAGACTGACTAAACACTGTATTTAACTTGTGCCGTCCCGTCGCCGTATGCTAGGCTCACTTTCTGGTGCGAAAATTCGTACATTGAGTCACAGTCAGACACCTGTCGATACTTGCCGAAACACTGTGCGCGGATGTAAACGGTCATTTATCGTCCAAAGCTTCCCTTAACACTTTGTTCAATCATAAGACTAGAAATATCTCATTTTCCAAAATGAGGTCCTCCGCGTTGTTGACTGGCCTAGCCGTGGTCTCGGGAGCACTGGGTGGCAAGAAACGGCTCATTATCGACACGGACATGTTAAATTTTGACGATGACCCACTGGCAATCGGACTAGCGAATATACTGCAAAACTGGGGTGAAGTAGAGTTAATCGGTGTTATGTCAAGTGTGCAAATTCGGCAACCGCAACATTTCCATAATCGCTAACAGTATTATGAAGGTATTAATAGTCGTTACGCTTGTCCGGGCTTTGATGCTATAAACACCTACTTTGGGCATCCAGGTACCCTAACCCTCATCCATACTCAGTGACAATGGTTGAGCATGAGCTAAATGTGTGAAGATGTGCCAACAGCAATCCAGAAGCCTGTTGACAACTTAGTATGTTCTATGCGACATTGGATTCAGAACATGTGACCAGATTATGCTCATCGTACATCGCAGACACAATGGCCAGAATACCCTGAGTATGGAGACTACCTTACCGGTTTGACATACAATTTCACCGAAGACATCCGAGACGGGAGTAAAACCCCGGATCCGGGTATGTTGTTTTTATTTTCTTGCGAATTATTAATATTGTTTGGTGCTAGATAAGCGTTCAATCTAATATTCGGCTTCGCCGTTTTAGTGTCCTCATATCGATATCTCCTCTCAACATCGGCTGACAACTCCATCACGATCGCTGTGATCGGATTCTTCGACAATATGTTCCATCTCATGAACTCCGGCCCTGACCAAATATCACCATATACCGGCGCGGAGCTGCTCACCTCCAAGGTTCGCGAACTAGTCGTGCAAGCCAACGATGCAGGGTATTCATACAACACGGATACCCATAATGCGACGTTCGCCGAAGCTGTGCTGAACTGGTGGCCGGGAAAGTTAACATTCGCCTCGGACGACGTCGGTGAAAATACTATCATCGGCACCCGCATCACCACTGAATTAGACGTGACGAAGAATCCTATCGGCTACGCCTTGCGGACCAACATTGGGTACGGTCAGAAGCACTACGTCTGGGACGCCGTGGCTGTGTACTATGCGGTTTGCGGCCTGGACGATGTATTCAAATGGAAGTATCAGTCCGGACGAGTGAGTTTGAATGCCTCGGCCTACGCGACGTGGGAGGCCAATGCGACAAGCCAGCAAAATTCTATCGAGTTTAAGATATCCAACGCAACATTCGGAGCAAGGTTAGAGGACATATTATTATGGGAGCCAAACCACCCTGTGCCACGGAGGACGTATTGTAAAAATTAATCGCTGTTGACCTGAGTCTCATTATTACCTAGACAATGAACTGTTTTGAGACTTGAAGTTATTTTAGCGTATTGCGGGGTCCGTATTCTCGATCGATGAGGGGAATTATGCTGCTTTTCAAAGTAGGTCTTTTATCTATCAAGTTGTGTTGAGATACATACCTAGGTAGGTATATAACTAGAATGTTTCATTCATAGATCTCCAAGTAAGCCGATGAACTCAGCTACTAGCTGTTGTTGAGCTTGGGGGCCATATTTACGGCAGTGGTTCCATATCAGCTCCAGATACAGCGGGGCCCCGCTCTCTCTTGGCCTTCAATTTCTTTCGTATTGCTTTCGTTAATCCAAGACAGCCCAACTGGCTCAGCACATTTTCGATGAGCAAGTCGAGCGGTTGGGAGGCTTGGGAACAAGCACTCAAGGTGAAAGGGTGCCCTCCGTCTTGTTGGGTCCGGAACCTCTCGATACCCGATGAACCAGGGCATATCTTGCCCAATATTCAGGGAACCTTACCTTCAGTCGAGGAGAGGGTTCGAGAGGCGGCCGCTGCAAAGTTATACCGAAATATCAGACCATGGCAAACTCGAATTCTTCGTATCGATCCCGCGACTCATTTTGATGCGCCGGTCCTCTGCACCCTCTTAGTTGCAGATGTCATCGCCTATGAGGGTTTAGGCATAGTCGAGGAAGACGGCCCTAACGAGATTCCATATGAAGCACTTTCGTACACGTGGGGTGCGCCGGTTTTTTCGCTTCCGATTCAAATAAATGGTATCGAGTTCTTCATTACTGAAAATCTCGACTCTGCTCTGCGTCACCTACGTTTACCTGACTCTAGACGTTATCTGTGGGTCGATGCGCTATGTATCAATCAGTTTGACAATAGGGAGAAATCTGTACAAGTTGGACGGATGTTTTCAATCTACAAAAAGGCTGGAAGGGTAGTTGCATGGAATTCTGGATGGTCAGCAAATAAGAGTACCGTCTTGTCTACGGTTCTCGCAAACTTGTCGCACAGCCAAAAGCACAGCGACGACTGCCTCGCCCGTTTTAAGAGATTATATCTGTTCCTCTCTAAGGCGTGCGAGCCTCCTTTATTCAAGCGAACCTGGGTGAGACAGGAGGCCTTCGCCGCTAGAAATATCGTGATGCAATTTAGCGGTCTCCAGATATCGTGGGGAGATTATGAACGCATCAGGGACTTCATTGCGCTACTTAAACAGACGGCGGGCGTGAAACCTGAATCTTCCTTCCTGGATTTCACCGATGCCATCTATTTGAAATCCCCTTTCAACGCGATTATGACGTTGGTTCAACCAGACTACGAGAACGATCGCAAACAACGCAAGGAACATTACCGAGCTGCGGTGAATGCTCCCGTCTCACTTCTGGACGCGTTGGTATTTTCGTCGTCTTTCGGTGTGACCGACCCCCGTGATTTGGTCTATGGCATACTCGGTTTCACAACGGTCCCTGTATCGCACATAGGTATGGATATGAATCAACCCACACTAGAGGTTGACTATAACCGTTCTGTGTCCGAGGTATATCAAGACGTTGCCAAATATGAGATCACCCGAACGGAGTCATTGGACATCCTTGACTTCTCGGCGTCCCGTCCGGCTCCAACCGATATCCCTTCCTGGACTCCTGATTGGAGGGTCTATGATCCTAAACTTGCGCAGCATCGTGTATTGAATAAGACGAACTCCTGGAAGTACGGATTTATCGACGTTGATAGAATTGGTGCATCATGGAAACCAATACAACAGCCACCTGATGCTAATGGGATCTTATCGACGAAAGGCATTGTTCTCGGCATACTCCACGAGAACATTGACGAAGCTACAGCTTGGAAGCCATATATATCCCCAAGTTTTGATTCTGGATTTAAGGAGAGATTTGGAGGTAGAAGCTTCGACGACACGACACTCTTCCCAGGAGTAAGCCGAGATTATAAGGCAACGTTTGACGAAATGTTCAAAGATGGGAATCTACCCCTTTATGAAGGGAAAGTCGCTGGAGTGAGCATGACCAAAGCCGGGAAACGGCTTATGACTCTGGTTCAAAATGCAATGCTCGACAAAATCGAACATGACCTTCGAGATAGAGTGATCACGCCACCGGAACCTATTCGAGGGAACCATACTATAGGGTGTGCGTCATCAGATATCTCTCTAGCACCCAAGGGGTTTCAAGGAAACGACATCGTCGTCCTATTCCAGGGATCTCAGTGTCCCTTTGTCTTGAGGCGGTCCAGCCAGGGGAGACACACCTTAATAGGAAGAGCAATATTTCCTTTTTGGTTTGAGCATAAGTCGTCGTCTTTTGATGATCTTCGTTTTGAGGAATTGGCCTGGAGTAGCCCCAAGGACATCTTTACACAGACGTCTAACATATTGAAAAGCAGACTCAAATGGCCGGAGAAGATGAGTTCCGTTTGGAAACCCGTGCTGCAAGATGCCAAGTTCCTCAATTCGCTGGAGGACTTCCAGTTAGTTTGAACCTAGAATAACCGAGACTTCTTGACGGACACCTATTGGCTCCAGCGGGATAAGTCGAAGGCTAAGTGAATTGCATTAGTGTCAAGAGAAGTAACTAGTCCGGTATCGGTAATGTTTTGCTTCCAAGACTTTGGAGATCGGAGATCCTGCTGCGCTATTGCATAAAGAAGCGATAATAGGGAAGCTCGGGACTCGTCTCCACATTGATACGTAGCATACCTACGATATCACAACTGACTCAGACAACAGCGTACCTTCGCCTCTATCGGGAAACGAAGCCTAGAAATTGCTTAGTACGTCATGTTTAATTCAATGTAACTTCGGCTTCGGGCTCAGTTATTCAACACATGAAACTGTAGCCTTCATCGATTGATCCAGGAGACTCACATGCTGATATAGTTCGTTTTCCTAGCTAACAAAGCTAGATAATCTAGCAGCTGTCCATATCCACATATTGTAATATATCGGGTTCCTATTTCATCTCAGTATGGGTGCCTTCTTCGAAACTATCCCAACGTATGTAATATACCGAGAGTTCTTCTGTTTCCTTGGCTTTTGAAGGGGTCGGAACTTCTCAATTGAACGGGTGGAAAAACCACCACTCCTGTGACATAAATCACTAACTCCAATTGCTAGCTCTCTCATCAAGTGGATTCTTGATCAGAAGATCTTCTGGGTATCAACAGCACCGTTATCGGGGAAAGGTCACGTTAATGTCTCGCCAAAGGGCGGACAAGCCTTCGGTGTCCCCGACGAGAAGACGTTTTGGTATCTCGATATGACGGGCTCCGGAAACGAGACTATCTCGCATCTTCTGGAGCCGGGCAACGGCCGCGTCACTATTCTCTTTAACGCCTTCGAGGGCCCGCCGCGCATATTGAGGCTCTGGGGTAAAGGGCGGGTACTGGAAAGCGGGTCTCCCGAATTCGACGACATCGTGCAGCGGGAGGACATCGAGATAATCCCGGGCATACGCTCCGTCATCGTGGTCGATATCCACCAGGTTGGTACCTCCTGCGGATATAGCGTGCCCCTGTACGACTTCAAGGAGTTCCGCACGACGCTCTACGACTTCTTTAGGCGCAAGGAGGAGAAATATCTCGCCGGAAACGAGAAGGAGAGCATGGACCGTTACTGGGCCCAGAAGAACGCGTGGAGCATGGATGGCCTGCCGGGCATGCAGAGAGGGCTCGAAGCCGGGCGTCTTTACGCCATTAAACCGGTGAAGAAGATGGTTGGACCGCTAGCCCCTAAGAATGGGGCTAATTTAAGCCTTTGGCGGAGCGGCTTTCATGTGGAACATTTCGTTATCATCGTTCTAGCTCTCTTGCTTGCTATCGCGCTGGCTACACATCCTGCTCTTCAGCATCAGGCTCAGACACGAATATTCAAGGCGGTGCCAGGAGCACTTCCAAGTTCTGTCCGATTCCGAGATTGATACTGCTCACAGGTCTATCCCCCCATCGTTAGTAAGAATACTTGAGGGTTTATAGCGCAAGACAAGTGGCTTGTGTGATACCAGATTGGCCGCATAGACATATTCTAGGAATTCTGTTGGTCATTGAGATATTGGTATTGGTTGCGGTGAAGCTGATGCCCTATGACAGTCTTCAAAATGAGTCATTGGTTGTCTTACCTCTGAAGTACAGTCTAGTTAGTGGAAGAAATCCGATCAGCAGAGTATTGGTTAGGTACATCTCCCTATTCGTTTACCGACAATTCGGAAACTAAACATTCATTATTTCATGCTTTCTCATCAGGCTAGCTCAGGATATTTTGAAAAGACTAGGGTTTCTAATAAAAAGAAAAGTTTTATCATGATACGATATAATACGCAGTAACCGTAACCACACCTCAAAAATTCCGTAGAGACACCTCAAAATCCCATTTAGGTTTAGTGGATTATTGGTTTTTAAATTAGCTCAACACCACTTTGGACCAATTAGCTTACAAGCTTCAAACAGCTTTCTTGCAATATCAAAAGTTTTATATTTGAAAAATAAAGTATATACCATTAGATAGAGATTAGCGAGAGGATTCGATTGATCCAGGTTGCACTTGTATCAGACATATAATGGCAGAGATATCATGAAGAATCCAGTGGATGAGTAAGCAAGTGCGCTGGGGTTGAGGGGTGTCACGTGCCACCTAAATGTACCGCTCACTTACTTTAAAGAATATTGACACATGACAGAGGTGATGCAACTGAGTAAAATATATATCATTGGACTCCTTGAATTGAGGGCTTTGAAATGATATATTATTTATTCCTTGAGACCCTTTGAAGCAAGACCCAGTTCAGTTTCATTAAAATGTCAGTGACTTAGGCGCGGGGCGGTTATCTAGCTTATGTAATTTTGCTTAGGTAATTCGGGATTTGCGTTTTTCAGCCAATGAATGGTGAGTTAATGATGGGATAGCCAATAAAATCAATGTCATAGCTTTAAGCTAGTCTAAAAATGGATTTCTCTGTTTGTGGGATAAAAGCACTGTTAAATTAGTGTAGGTGGTGGAGTGGCGCTAAGCCCAATTAGGATTTTGAGGTGTCTCTACGGAATTTTTGAGGTGTGGTTACGGTTACTGATAATACGCGTATTATATGCGCAGAAAAGATAATGACTTACAATAGCTAGTTTTTCATGATAACTGTCCGTGCACACAGATATCGCTACCCCTATTAGTAGTACATAGGTACTGCGCTTATCGTAAGTTAGGGAGTCGGTTTGAATGAGATTCGACCAGACGAGGAGCAAATCCTTTGGAAGAGACCGATTAATAGTCAGATAATTTTTCAATTTGTCTTGAACTTAACCGAGCCTGCGTGAGTAAGACTTCAAGATGACAAGACCTTGTGTTCACATAACGGAGCCAAGAAAAAGACACGGACCCTTTTAATCACCTAACCCACTATTCTATCGGGCATGATCCGCAAAAACGTGGCGTCTCAATAATGACAAGATTGGTCAATGAAAAGGGAGTACGGCATCGTCAATGGCGCTTCTCGTGCGACTGCAACGGCGTCGAACTTTTCCCCGAGAGTAGGTTCCTAGTAAACATAATAATTTTGCTGTTCATGTTTGCTGAGAGGCATTTTACTGCGACCTCATGATGTTACAAACCTGCATGCTCGACACTATGCGGACATGTGTAGTGCAGCCGGAATCTATGCTAGGAAATTATTCCCGAAACCCGGCCTCTAGCTAGCCCCTAGCCGTAGATCCTCTACTAACTGCGCACCTCGTAAGGCCGTGCCTCGGTATTGAATCGCTTTGTCACTTCAGCTCCGGACTATTAGAACTTTTATAAACCGAGCAGTAGAAGAAATGTGTTGTACTTAACAACTTTTTAAACATCAACAAAGCCATGAGAGCAGGTATCAATGATAAATAAACCGCATTTCTAGCGCTAGATGGGCTATACTATGATTTAGTAAACTCCACCGAAGCTTGAAACATAGGTACCTGATAGGAGGATCGCATCCCATTCCCGAAATGGCATGTAAGTGGCGTATTTCCTTCATTTCATTCGCCCGCAGGGGAAACGCTGACCGAAAACCTCAGTAACGATAGCGGGAGCCGCCGCAGGCAGCGCCGCGCTTGCGGCATACCTGGACGCCCGGTTCCACATCCGCAACGACATCAAGGCGGGCAGCAACAAGCGGCGAGCGGCGCGGTGGCAAGCCGACATCGCGCGGCAGATCCGCGACGGCAAGACGCACGTCTACCACATCCTCGAGGAGCAGGCGCGGCGGGACCCGGGCCTCGTCTTCATCGTCTTCGAGGGCCGCGAGTACACGTACGCCGAGTTCTTCCAGGCCATCCAGCCCGTCGGCAACTGGCTCATGAAGGACCTGGGTATCAAGAAGGGCGAGATGGTCGCCCTGGACGGCGGCAACAGCCCCGAGTACGTGATGCTCTGGTTCGCGCTCGAGGCCATCGGCGCCTCCATCGCCTTCATAAACTGCAACCTGACGGCGCACCCGCTCGTGCACTCCGTCAAGGTCGCCGGCGCGCGGTACCTGCTCGCCGACTCCGACGTGCGGCACCTCGTGTCCCCCGTCGAGGAAGAGCTCAGTTCGGGCGGCACGCAGACGCTGTACTACGACCCAGCCTCGCTCGGCGCGCACGCGGACGCGGAGCCGCTGCCGGACGAGCGCCGTGCCGGCGCCAAGCCCACGGACGTCGCGTCGCTAATCTACACGTCGGGAACGACGGGCAAGCCTAAAGGCACGATCGTGACGCGCGCGCGCACGATGCTTTTGCGGGCGTCGAGCAACAAGATCGGCCTGCGGCGCGACGACAAGATGTACACGTGCCTACCGCTGTACCACGCCTCGGCGCAAGGGGTCTGCTGCCTGCCGATCCTCGCCACAGGCGCAACCATGGTTCTCGGGCGGAAATTCTCGCACCAGACCTTCTGGCCGGAGATCCACCGATCCGGAGCGACCATCATCCAATACGTCGGCGAGCTATGCCGGTACGTGCTGAACGCGCCCGCGTCGCCGCTAGACCGGGGCCACAAGGTGCGCATGGCGTGGGGCAACGGGATGCGGGCGGACGTGTGGGAGGCGTTCCGGCAGCGCTTCGGGATCGACGAGATCTACGAGTTCTACAGCAGCACGGACGGGATGGGCATCATCGCGAACGTGAACCGGGGGGACTTCTCGCGGGGCGCGATCGCCGTGCGCGGGCCCATCTGGCACCTGCTCAACGGCGCCGCCGAGGCCCGCGTCCGCGTCGACCCGGATACCGAGGACATGGTGCGCGGGCGCGACGGGTTCGCCGTGCGGTGCGGCGCCGACGAGCCGGGGGAGCTGGTGTACCGGCTCGACCCCAAAAGCACGCTCGGCGTGCCGAGGTACTACGGCGACGCCGCGGCGTCGGAGAAGCGGATGGTGCGCGACGTGTTCGCGAAGGGGGATTTGTGGCTGAGGATCGGGGACGTGATGAGGCTGGATAAGGACGGGCGGCTGTTCTTCGTGGATCGGCTGGGCGACACGTTCCGCTGGCACTCGGAGAACGTGTCGACGACGGAGGTGGGCGATGTGGTGGGTTTGCACCCGCAGATCGCGGAGGCGAACGTGTACGGTGTTGCGGTGCCTAATTCCGAGGGTCGGGCTGGATGCGCTGCTGTAGTTGCCGCGGAAGGGATTTCTAGTAATCCTGAAGACATAGCGAATGGGCGAGGTCTGGACCTAAAGGGGTTGGCGGAGCATTGTCTAGCAGAACTGCCACGATACGCAGTGCCCATATTCATCAGAGTTGTTAAGCAGCTCGAACACACGGGGACGATGAAGCTACAAAAGGGACCGTTGAGAGCTGAAGGAATCGACTTGGACGCTATCGAGAAGGCGGCGAAGGAAAAGGGGGGAGATCCAGATGCGATATACTGGCTGCCCCCCGGTGAGAAGAGATATGTTCCTTTTTCGAAAAAGGATCTCCAAGAACTTAAAGGGGGCAGGGTCCGTCTTTAATAATACGTGTGCATACATACCTGGGTCCTTAAATAACCACCTATTATATTGTAATGAAACCATACAATTCGGTTACCGTATTTTCCATACTATTTATCTTTCATGTATACCTATGTAGTCGGTCCTATAAAAACCCAAGTCGTTGACTTAATATTGCGGATTCAATATTCCCCTTGGAGAGGCTAGACTACCATCTACACTCGGTAGTGCACGTATTGGCCTAATAACATCTCTAATTATGATTCATCAACCATCTCAATTGGGTATAAAATCGCAAAGGATGAATTCGTTATACTAGGTATCCGTTGTGAACCGCAGAGGCTGCGGATGCCGACGAACGACTCTTTAAAAAGACCTACAACCGTACGCTGAGGCCTCCCACCATACGTACTCAGTAGACGCAATTAGAACGCCCAGTAAACCTTGACCTCAACCTTTTGGACGTTGTTCGTCCATCCTGGAAATCTGGCATGCCCCCAGACAGTAATCATGTCGCCAAGCTTCAAGTTCTTAAGGAATGCACCATTTCCAGTACCTGTGCCTCGACCAGCATCTTCCAACGTTTGCGCTGCTGCCGATTCTGGTTCTACATCGTCGTCCCAAGACCACTCGACATGATAATGCTGAAAGTTTCCTTCGGCGTGCTTGTTCAGTTGTATCAGGCGACCTTGGTTGGGTAATAATTCATGATGGTATCGCATAAGAGCACCACCAGCGTCGACTTCTTCTAGTGGAGGCCAAATTGGACGGATTGCACAAGTTGGAATGCTTGGAGTTTTCTCTGCGTCTTCCGACCCTAAATGATCTGGACATTCTGATACGCCTAAAGCACGGTCAGTACATCAACTATTCATAGGGATTCGCGTCGGGCTTCTTACAGTCGTTTTCTTGGTCGAAACGCTCCAACCCGACGTCAAACCAAGTCCACGAACCGGTGTACCGTCCGTGGTTTTCCCTATCGCCGCTCCAGCCTTGGTCGCAACTCACGATGTCAAAAACCACCTTGCGGAATGGATGCTCTAGCGAGGAGAAAGAACCATCTACGAGCTCTTGCAAGTCAGACTCTGCATATTCTTTCTTGAGCCGTTTAGGCGCAGACTCGACTCTCCAGAGATCTCGGTTAGACCGTGACCATTTGGTCAGTCCCAGAGGTTCAGTACGAAGCTATCGATTAATGTAAGTAATGTTGAAAGTATAGAACTAGATTTAAAACGAAGTTCTACTAACCAAGAATTGATCCTCAGCTGGGTATGCCCCAAGAATTGTGATCTTCCGTTGAGGATTGTTGCTGTAGTCGATGACGGTGGCAGCACAAGCCCAATACTCAGCGCGATCGAGTATCATATCGACCAGCTCCGGAGGCATGTTGCTAACTTTGGACAAAATGTCCTTCACCTCAATGATATCTTCAGGTCTAGGTTCGTAGAGGCTGCTAGGGGTAGACGGCTCTTGTTCGTCGTGTCGGCCCGGAGCCGGGGCTATAGGACCCCGTCTACGGGGGATGGTGACTCCTCCTCTGCGGTTGATCATGATGGGAATAGTTGAAGTGTTTGTAGTTCTCTCGTTAGTGCTAAAAATTCGAGGTATAAGTATTATTGCGACCAGAAAGAATAGGGCGATGTCGAAGAGATCGATCATGTTTTGGCGAAAGGTAAGTGGAACTACAGTCAGTTGATTAATTAGTTGGTGACTTTAATAGGCCAAGGTTAGGAGAAAATGTGTAGGCAGGCAAGGAATGTGCAGGATATGCGGGGGCAATTATGATGCTCTGGAAACTGTAAACATGGAAGTTACACAATTACTGGAGAATACCCAGATAGTACCTACTTCGTACGTCAGTTATTCTCAATGGGACGTTTCAGAGGCCAATAAACGCGGCTAAAGATGGCTGTGTCACCTATCAACGTCAGCTCCTCGTTTCCGCCTGCCGGCAACTACGTATGTAAAGGTGTGGCTAAGATGGCGGGATTGGCATAACCAGACGCCGATATATTATGCCGTTGGTCGTTTTTCAAATTCGGATGACTTTCTGCGCCGTACACGTCGAGCATTTTAGTTGTGACATCATCTGTTACCTTGGCAGCTTGGAACTTTGTACATTGGCACCAAACAAGTACCTACGTAGCTTGTTATCGATTGCATTTATGAACTGGCCCGGGATTTTGGGAACCGACAGCTTAAAATGCGGATCATATGGGGCGAAAAGGGTAGGTGGGGCGCTAGTGGGGTTATTCTCACTGGGAGCTAAAGAGCTAGCACGTGAGGTCGCACCATGCAAATCGCGCAAGTTCGCCTCTGTGCTACCCAGCTAAGTTAGAACCTTTCAAGGTTTAGTCTCACTAAATTTCTATCATGGGAATTACAAATCCAATATATCGAGGTTGGCATAGCTGTCCATTGAGGACTCCTACACCATCCAGCCAAAGAAAGTGTCACGATGAAGGTTAGGGGATATAGCGCAGCCGCTCTGCGACGCGTTTCTGCTTCTTTACAGCCAACTCACAATGCGCCGTCACCTACTTCACGACTCCGAACCCGGCCTGTAACATCCTCTCTGAAAACTCCTAATCAGCAATATGGAGTTCGACTGTTCCAATCCCAGCCTTCCAAGTGTAGCAGCGCCAGTCAAGGAGAGGCGTCAAACCCTGCTATGGCATTTCCCTGCCTCGATGCGATAGAAACCCGGTCCGCGAAGCTTGAAGCAAAGTCATTATCTACGGGACCCGAGCCCGCATATACCACCGGCGCCACAGAGACCTTTCGTTGTAAAGATCCTCTCTCGTTAGATTGGGGTGGCGTGCTACCAGAATTCGACATCGCGTACGAAACGTGGGGCAAGATGAACTCGGACAAATCCAATGTGATACTGTTGTATACGGGTCTTTCTGCTTCGTCACATGCCCATTCGACGGAGAGTAACCCGCAACCTGGATGGTGGGAGAAGTTTATCGGTCCAGGGGCCTGTCTGGACACTGACAAATATTTTGTGATATGTACAAACGTCATCGGGGGTTGCTTTGGATCGACTGGACCGAGCAGCATTGATCCGGCCGATGGTCAGAGATATGCCACCCGATTCCCAATACTTACGATGGAGGATATGGTACGAGCGCAATTCCGGCTTTTGGACCATCTAGGTGTTGAGAAAATCTATGCAAGCGTTGGGTCTAGTATGGGAGGAATGCAATCTCTGGCAGCTGGTGTGCTATTTCCTTCGAGGGTTGGTCGCATAGTGTCCATCAGTGGCTGCGCTCGCAGTCACCCCTACAGTGTCGCAATGCGACACACGCAACGGCAAGTGCTTATGATGGACCCCAATTGGAACCGTGGGTTCTACTATGGCAAAGTGCCACCGCATGCTGGAATGAAGCTTGCAAGAGAAATCGCCACGGTAACGTATCGATCCGGGCCCGAGTGGGAGCAACGATTTGGCCGTAGGAGGGCGGATCCGACGAAACCCCCCGCTTTATGTCCTGACTTTCTCATTGAAACATATCTAGACCACGCGGGCGAGAAGTTTTGTTTAACATATGACCCAAACAGTCTCTTATACGTTAGCAAAGCTATGGACCTTTTTGATCTAGGTCTTGAAAATCAACAAGCAGCTGCGCAGCGACGAGCTGAGCGGGAGAAGCGAATCCAGTCTGGGTCCCCTCCGACGCCAAATGATCCGTCCTGCAGTCTAACATTACCGGAGTCGCCATATTCTGAACAGCCTGGAATCAGTGTCGATGATTCAAGCCCATCTGGACATGGGGATCTTGGTCCTCCCAAAGATTTGATTGCGGGGTTGTCATCTTTGAGGGATATCCCCACTCTTGTCATGGGCGTTGCGAGTGACATCTTGTTTCCTGCTTGGCAACAGCGAGAGGTCGCCAACGCAATACGACTCACAGGGAACAAAAATGTGACTCATGTTGAGTTGAGCGAAGAACAGAGCATGTTTGGCCATGACACATTCTTATTAGACCTGAAAAATGTTGGGGGAAATGTTAAGAACTTCCTAGGATAGGCCTTCAAACCTCTTCAACGACAATCATATTTATATTTGGCATTCATGGATGAACTGGTGTTGGGATCAGTCCCAGGCATATCATACGGAGGCGTATAGGTTTCCAAAACAATAGGATCAGTTCAACAATTAAAATTTTACTATTATATGTTGCGCGATGTCTTCTAGGACGTGTCTTTCACTTGAAGCTATCATAATGTGTAGGTATATATACATATATAAACTAAGATACCATTCCACACCATAATTTCAATGTTTTCATGGAAAGCTGAGAAGTCCTGCCTACCTGCCAACCTGCCAATACATATCGAAAGAGTCGCCCGGTGACCTATACTTGAGCAAGGAAACTTGAACTAAGAGGTGCCTAGTTCAGTCAGATAAAAAGCACCAACACTTAACGATTATTGGCTTGCTCACTCATATTAACCAGGTTAAGAAGGCACGAGCTCAGCACGTTCACACGCCGATTCCATCTATATGAGCATGTTACCACGCTCCTTCGATTTCCTTTCTCAAACTACGTCACTTTTATGAGTTTATATCGAAAATTTCAACTTTCGTAAACGTCTAATACCAAACTAGCAGTCGCGATGAACAGACATGGCAGCTCATTGGTTTCTATCGTCTCATGTTGACTATCGTTCCTACCTACTTGCCCACTCACCTACCTGTCTACATCTCAAGTTACTTATTCTAAAATAAGACTTACTTATCTCATAATCAACTCACCCTGCTTGCTCTGGAGACGCTTTTGTACTTTACCACCTACCTCTATTTCAACTCGAATAAACGATACCCTTAGTCGAACAAATCTTAACAAGTTCAACTTATGAAAACATTTACTCCGAAGCTTGAAGAGTAGGAAGATAATTATACTGCCAAGGCATATATCATTTGAAGGTAGTACTAGGCATTTATTCAGTGCTGAAAGATTCATCATGTCTCCGCAGTTTGAACTGAATGCAGACATTCGGCGAATGACTAGTATGCCCTTCGTTTTACACTGGAGATCTCAGCAAGTCCCCAATGCTCCTGGTGCAATTGAGCCATTAATGAATGGCTATGAAGGTGAGTTAGATGACCGAGGAACCAATAATATCACCGACGGAGCTAACACCCACGAAGCCAATGCTGATGAAGCTGTCGCCGATGCGACTGTCGCTAATGTCAGAAATCTACCAGAGGCAGTGGTAGATTCTACGTCCAACGAGGTACCAGTTGCTCAGGATGAGGCCATCTCGCCCATATTTAGAGAGGGCGGAATCCTGCATGGGATTATGGTCCTCCGTGGCGCCACAGGGCGCAAAACTTACCGCTTGGACCCTAACGTCCCTAAGAAACCATCAAAAATACATGGGCACAACAACATCGCAGTGGGCACCTGGTTCGCCAATAGACTGGTTGCACTTCAACGTGGCGCTCACGGATCAAGTATGGCGGGCATATGCGGCAACGTTGGTGCCGGTGCCTATTCTATCGTGGTCTCAGACAACTATGCAGACCTCGATGAGGATCAAGGAGACGTCCTCTTCTATTCCGGCTCAAATAGCCATAGCAACCTGGATCCAACGCGACCAGCACCATCCACCGCAAACACCAAAGCTCTGAAGGCATCGCTGAACACAAGACGTCCTGTGCGTGTGTTACGATCAGGTAAAGCGCGCTCGGGAAATCATTGGGCACCCGAGTGTGGTCTCCGGTATGATGGATTATACCGAATTGTCGCGTTGAGAGAACGCGTCAATAGTAAAGGTGAGTACCCCCTTTATCTACCGAAACCTTCCACATAAGAGACCTAGTCTTTAACGTAGTTATATATTGCGAAAGCAATATAACAGTTATGTTCCAATACTAATCCTTTGTATAGGTGGATTGTACGAACAGTTCGTCCTTCATCGAGAGCCGAATCAGACTCCCTTAGAGACACTACGCCGTACTTCACCAACGGCACAAGAGAAGCGGGACCTAGCGGAGTTCCAACGAGGATAGTGAAGTGAAGATGGGTCAATCGACTTTGTAGCGGAATTGTCGAGGCCGTCTATTTGTGAGAGCATGTCGCACGCGCTGCACACGTCGAGCTGAGGGCTAAATTCGCAAAAGCTTCAGGGTCAGAAAGGTCATACCTATATACCTACATTCATCTGAGAGAGGGCTTCCTGCGATGTATTAGCTCACTTCTAACCTGGGCCACTACAGATTTGTCAATGTAACAGATAGCTGTTAGTGTAGCATTCAAGGTCGCCGCAACGGCGGACCAAATTCATGATTAATAACCCAACCCGTTGATTTCCAATGCACTGTGCCACATTGGTAGTTCGAGTTTAGACCGGAATGCGAATCATACATCACCATAAAAGCTCAAAAAGGCAACTCCAGACCTCATCCCGGTTCTTATCACCGTTTCCGACAAGGCCCGTTAAGCCCGCCAACTCCGCGATCAGTGAAACCTTGATTATACTAAGAACACCACTATATCCAGGGTCTAGCCCGCGGGGTCGGGTGAACAGTATTGCACCTTCTAGTCACTGGTCGAAGACTTGCTCCAGTGAAGCACATAGTTCGTTTATTCCCTGCTGAATAATCATGTTTTGAGACTGTTGCTGCGTGATATGACAGAAAATTCGACCGTGTTGGAGGAGTTATCCGGACTTTGACGGGCAGAACAACTTTAAGCTTACATGAGATTTTGTGATGCATCTTGAGCTTAATCACATTGTTGTAGTTGGAGGGGAGGGGAGGAAACACGACCGTGTCTGGTGGCGGTAGATAGATAGAGCGCCTATCGGCAAGACGACATTAACGAGTGAACAGTGTCTTAGACAAGTCGATACTCACTGAAAACTCAATATCTTAGAAAATCCAAACTAAGTATTCCTATACTTACCAAAGCAACCACATTAACACCACTACGATGGCCAAGTTCAACAAGCTCGCTGGCAAGCACGTGCTCGTCATCGGAGGTTCGCAGGGCATCGGTCGCGGGGTCGCTGAAGGCGCGATCGAGTCTCAAGCCGTCGTGACCATCGTCGGTTCTTGTAAGTACTTACCTCTCAAGAATCCACCATACTCACCTACATACTCATACCTACTGTAAATCACGTAATAACCAATTCCAAACAGACAGACCCAACCTCCCACCCAAAATGCAAAGCGCCGACAAAACCGTCGCGCAGCTCAAAGCCTTGTACCCCTCCGCCTCCGTCATCGGTCTATCGTGCAACCTCGCCACGGACAACGTAGAAGCAGACCTCGACAACATCTTCACGCAAGCGAAAGCAGCGCACGGCAAGGCCGTCGACCACGTCGTGCTGACGGCAGGCGACCCGGTGCTCGCGCTCGCGCCTCAAGACATCACGCTCGAGAAGATCCGACACGCGGCGCGCATGCGGCTCGAGCTGCCCGCGCTCCTGGGGAAGGTGGCGCAGCGGCACCTGGCGCGGACGACGGCGTCGAGCGTGACGCTGAGCACGGGCGGGGTGGCGGAGAAGCCGAACCCGGGGTGGAGCGTGACGGCGTTCATGGCGGCGGGCCTCAATGGGCTCGCGCGAAACCTCGCCCTTGACCTCAAGCCCATCCGCGTTAATTCCGTCGAGCCGGGGCCTGTGGACACCGGGTTCTGGGAGACGGGCGGCATGACGGCGGAGCAGAAGGCTGCTGCTTTTAAGGCGTGGGATGAGAAGCTGCCGACGGGTGCGGTGGGAGCCGTGGAGGATGTTGCGGAGGCGTATTTGTACTTGATGCGGGACCGCAATGCGACGGGAGAGGTGGTGAAGACTAGGAGTGGTGCGAATTTGCTTTGAGGGGGCTATGCAGTGCTACGTACCTACGTATATGTTCTTGAAGGTTGGGAATAAATAGTGAGATAGGGGATGATAGGAATGATTATCTTGTCAAAAAAGTAACTATCACGAAAGGGGTTTTCCGACGTATAGGAATTGTTCAAATGCGTACCTGTAATACGCGCATATTTCTAGATAGTCCTTACATGTAGAGTCTTGAATAAGGGGTAGTTCAGAGTAGGAAGTTTGAGAACGAAATGGCAAGAGCTCTCAAGTAAAAGAACGAAACCTTAACTTGAAATTGTCAAAATAACAGAACTAAATCAGAGAAAAAGAGTAATACAATGAGAGGAAACCGTTAGATGGGCCAAAAAATGCAAAAGATAACTCCGATACGGGGAATCGAACCCCGAGCTCCTCGGTGAAAACGAGGTATGTTAGCCGTTACACTATATCGGATCACTGATGTATTTTGACTCGGAAATATGTCTTATATAGTGGGTTTGTGGCAGAGTAAACGGGCCAAGAAAAATCAATCCCTTGGTTGGCTTATTTAGGAAGCTTACACGCGTGTTGACCTCGGATTAGGTAATGAAGGGATAGCTAAGTCGGCGAAATTACGGTAGAATTCGGGAAGAATTTAGTACGTGATCATTCCTTTGGATTGAAGTCTTTTAGGCAAAGATGAATCCTCATTGACGTAACAAACTCCAGATTATCAGCGCCAGAGAAAAGGAAAGAAGATTGCCGATTTCCATTGAAACCCCGTATGTATTAAGAAGTAGAAGATGCACATGAGTTTTTTTTCTCTTCCGTGCATGTACGTTAGTAGATCTAGCATAATCATTTGAGTGCTGGGAGAATACGCTGAGAATATATCCAAAACAAACGTCGTTGCACTTATAAGTATGGGAGATGTTATTTTCAAGGTTGCTATTTTGGGTCTCTAGATGTCTTATTAGACACGTAAAGATACACAGATTGTTCAATTCGTAATCTCATTTCTTAGCAAGAAAGAGGGCGCGCTGCGAAGTGTCTTGCTACGCTAGCGCTGTAGGTAGACCGAGACTTGGCTATGAGGAATATATTACCAGTAGTTCCAGGAGTAACCTCGGGGACCCATTTAATTCCTTAAGTGTTATACTTTAGAAGTTGGAATTGAAACCAACAGAGATTTTGAGGATACGCAGTAGCAGAATCGAATTATCTGTATTTCTCGTACTTCGCAGTATCTTTAAGCAGCTCCTCGACCTTCTCTACTGTAGCCAAGTCGTACACTTCTTCTGGTGTCTTGTCTCCTCGGAGTATCTCTTTATCATGTCGTATAGCCTCTTCCTTGGTTATACAGACGAGATCCGAAAGTCTAATGTTAGACGACTTCTGCTCATCGGAGCCCTCTCCGATCCTTACTAGAATGGAACTCGTCGGCTTCCGCCATCTTACCAGAGTCAATCGCGTGGTGAGTCCGGTGATGGCGCTGCGACCTTTGAAGATATCTTCGACAAGGAATGCAGTATCCGCACTCGTGATAGGCACTTTCAGACCCAGTGTAACGCTTGCGTCGCCACCTGTCATGTGTCGGAGTACCTTCTCCTCTCCTCCCTGAACCGCGGCGAGGAGGCTTTCATACATCTTCTCCCGGCCCTTCGCCGGGAGGTAGTCGTGAGGATATCCTATATTAGAATTAGTCAATAGCTAAAAATACGGAAGTAAAAGGGGCCTCTACCAGTGACAGAGAGTATGACGTGGTTTGCTACGGTATATCCAAATACTGCCGGCATTGTTCCCAAGACCGGTAGTATCCGCACTCGGAAATCTGGCAGGACTCCTAGATCACCCACTTTACCCTTCTGGAATTCGTCCTCTGGAAGTGGAAGCAATTCGGCTTTGCCCTCGCCGGTCTTCTCCGTCGAGTATACGGTCGGTATTCCCTTGGTAACTCCCAGAAGCTTCAGACGTCGACGAGTAGATCTTGACAGTCCATCATCGGTACTAGATCCTATGTCGCCGACCATAATTCGAGTAGGATCACTCTTACATCCTGCGCCCATGGATGATATTACCGGCAAGTTGTGGTCGTGGCAGTATTTCAGCAACGCGACTTTAGTGTCGATATTGTCGATAGCGTCCACGACGTAATCAGGTCTCTGTCCGTTCTCGCCCCACGACTCTAATAGCCTACCCGCTGCTTGGTCCCAAAACTTCTCCTGTCGCAGATCAAAACGTACCCATGGAGTGATAGCCAACAACCGTCGCTGAAGGCATTGCACCTTCGGACTACCCACATCGGCCAACGTAGCGACTGCATGTCGATTGAGGGAGCTCAGCGTGACCTGGTCAAAGTCTATCAAGCGGATTTTGGAGACTCCCGATCGTGCTAATGCGGCCGTGCAATGCGATCCCACGCCTCCACATCCGACGACGATCACGAACGCATTGCGCAATTTGTCGAGTCCGTCCGGTGTCAGAAAGACGCGGTTACGTGCGAGCTGTTCGAGTATCAATTCGTCATCGTAATCGCCAGCCTGCGCGCGCCGTGCCAGTAACTCGTTTCGGAGGTCTTCCTTATCGGCCTTTGCACCACCAAAGCTGTTAAGCTGCCTCTAATCAGCAATTGTTCCAGAGACCAATCGAGTAGTAGTATACCATAAGGTTACTCACCCTTCGTATAGCTTCGCCTTCGTCTAGTAATGAAGGTATCGAGCCTTTCAGCTGATTGGCCCGCTCTTCCCTCTGCAGGCGTTGGTATCCTAAAATTGCGCCTGCGACGACAGCGCCGGATGCGAGAGCAGTAGCGGCAAGCTGTATTTTTGAGTTCGATAATGAAGCCATTGCTATGCGTATCCTAGCATTATATAGCTATTTGGAAAGGTTAAGAGAAAGAAATACCTGGTTTATATATGGGCAGACAGGTGCCTCCCTAGGAAACTAAGAAACACCTGCCGGCAGTCTACACAATAATCTACAATTTTTAACAAGAACAGCACGTCATATGCAAATTATTTTGCCAGGCACGATGGGAATCCCCCCTCGCTAACGAAATTTTAGTGGGGTATACGCCGCACTAATCGCAATTATGGTTCAATAGTGGACCTCAGTGTGCACAGGCTCGAGCTGAGAAGCAGCCAAGCGCTACCAAGACAGTTTATCCGCAGAATATCGAGGCAAGATATCTTGGTTTGAGCTTAACATAACATCAAATCAACTTACCGGTAACATTATCTCTCATCTCGTTCCGTTTCTCTTAGAGAAGGAGGAATCCATTTTCATATTTATGAACCATACGAAAATACTTATTAAAATACAAGAATAGTTATCCAAACCAAGGAAGATGACTAGCATTCTCCGTCTCTTCTCATCTCTCATTCAATTAAATTCCTCATATTCCCATATGCGCATATTTCGGAACCAACAGCGCTATTAATGGGAAGGGAAGCTTATCTAACATGCGTGGGCTTCAAACTGAGAGACTCTTAAGTAGAGACCAGTCCAAGTCCAGTTCACGTCTCGGTTGTCTAGTCTCAGTCTCAGTTTCGCCGGACCTAATGGTAGTTGACAACGTCTGCTTTATTGGGTTCTCGTACGTCGTGCCACCCGTCGTCTATGTGCAGCGGTAGTATTTGCTGCTTGCCCTGTTGCTGGAGCTCCTGCAGCCGCTCCGCTAAAGGCGAGTGCAAGGACGTTCTCGTCACCAAGGGCGTTTTGAGGGAAACGAGAGTTAAACCCAATGACATCTCGCGCCGCCTGGAATGTAGCTCGGGATAACATAAGCTTTTCGGTTGACACAGACCATGCGACACCCTCAGAGCAGGGAGGTGTCGTGAGAGAGCCGGCGTATCTCTGAAAGCTTCCCGTCTTCAATGTATCGACCAATTCTGACATAACCAATGGCTTGGTCGTTGTGCTAGTACCGGGAGTGGCGATTTCCCCAACGGAACCAAAAATCGTTTCGAGTAAGGTCGACGGCGTTTGTCGACGTGTTAGGCGGGCCTCAGACACATTCTGGGGGCTGTCTACCAAATCAACATAGACGCCGATGACCGCTATGTTGCCGGTTTCCGAGCTGAATACTAGATGCATTTCCACTAAGCATGTTAGCGGTGGCGTGGATGAAACAAGACAACGTTCACTTACTCGGAAGGCTGACGCCATTGTCGATGTGCTCGCTAGGGTGATGGACTATATCATCTGGAGTTAGCATTTTCTCCTATTGATACGTCCGGCGAATACTTAGGGGCTTGAGCTTGGATCTTGAGAGTTAAACTCTTTTCGACCAAAGATAAGGCTTTCGATGACACTCACAGTGAAATTGTTGCAACGTGAAGTTATTATTTTCCAAAACGAAAGTCCCACCCAAGCCTTTCATAACTACCTCGACTGTGGAACCGAGATTTTCGAACGTGGCGCCCTCAGGAACATCTGGAATAGTCAACTCGGTGTCAGATGCCGGGATAAGTTGGAATTGCCCCTCCACCATGTCAATAGGCGATTGGTTGGAGCCGGTGGAGCAAAGCCCATTGGCGGTGGTGTTTAACTGAGTCCATAGAACGGGACCTATTGCGCCAGTATAACCAAACGTGGAGATCGGTACCTCTTCTCCTTCAGCTCTTGGAAAGAGGTGCGTTAATGAACCGCAAGATGCCATCGCCGACGTCACAGACGTGGCTAGGAGAAAGAGGCGAGAAAAGGCCGAAGACATCTTTACTAAACACAACAGATAGAGACATCAACAAGCACGCAAATGTCGAGAACGTGAAGCGAAGGAGAAAATGAAAGAATTTAAATATAGCGATGGGGTAGCCGGCTCCCAGGAGCGTACGACGAGGATCTATACCAAAGAAACGAAAGAAAACAAGTATTATAAAGAGCACCAAGACACAAATTCCTAGCTCAGCCACTTGTCTAAGACAGATGATGAGCAGCGCCGGCATTATATACGATTCCTGTGCCAGATGTCGTGGAACCAAGATTGCGTAGCTCTTCTTGGCCAAAACTTCAAGCCTCGAAGGGGTAAGCAGTATTGGCATTGCGACCTCATAAGCTACGGGCGCAAAATAACACACGTGGGCATCGAAGTCACGGAGATCTATCCAATCTCCTAGTTTAAGGCGCTTTGGGGTTACCTACCACGTGAAGTTAGGTTTCTTCAGGCCAAGGAAAACACTATCAAGATCCCAGTAGGAAAAAACGAGGTTTCTTGGTGATATCGACCCTAGAGTACTCGCCTGCATCAACGACGACATGAAGTAGCCAAGTAGGCCAATGTGTCAATGAAGGATTAGGCGGTTTTACTTCAGCAAATCTGTCACACGGGTAATAAGGAGATGTCGCCAAGTGAAGCTTCTCGATACTTATTCCTCTTGGAGAGGAGAAGCGAAAGTGATGGTTGGTGCCCGTCTCTCTTGGCCGATGTTTCGATACAGGTTATCGAATGACTGCAGAGCAAGAGATACGTACATTGACACAGGCAAATTCTTCGGGGGTCCCAGTCACGTAAGCACTGGCGCATGAAGGTCCTCGGATGCGTACCTGGCTAAATTTGAAGGGAACACCCGGTATTAGGTACCTACTGCTAAAAATTAGCGTCGAAAAAGTCCGTTTCCTGGGAGTGCCTAGCAAAGAGGCTATCGGGGCATTAAATCTTAGAATGCTCGGAGCATCCCGGAATTGTGACTGGAACACATCGAGCAGAAAGAGCAGTAGCCGTTGCTCCCCGTATTTTCTCTATTGGAAGAGTTAGAGCCAACTGCAACAGATAGCTACGCTCGAATTATCAATCCAACATTAGCATTGTCCTCATTCCAAATAAGAAGGGTCAGATGCATTGTCCGACGCTTGACTACTACTACCATATAGTAAGTTGCAGCCGAACAGGAAGCTTGATTCGCAATACCTTTTCTGGCAGACTTGTCAGCCCATTCTGCCCCCTTGGAGATGCTTGGTGTTCTTGGCTCATTAGTACGTCGTTTAGTTGGAGCATTAACGTCCAGGTATTTAGGTAAGTTAGGTGCCTGTATGTATATACATACCTACCTAAGTAAATTCCATCAAACAAAATGTATACAATATGGATCTCCGAAATTTCCCATAAAGCCGGAACATTTGAAGACTATGTCGAACTAACGCACTTATCACCAGCATCAATATCGACGACGGCTTTCTTTTCTTTCGTCTTTCATCATCAAATACCCATCAAAGTGGTTCGGCAGCACCCGTCCTTGGGAGCCAATGAAATATCCGCATTCTCTCCAGATTCGAGAAGCTGCCTGGTTCTAGACCCTTACAAGAACCCTCCCCCGGAGTGCTACAGGGATGCCCTAAGCAGGGTATCATTTGTTTAGCACGATCCAGGGCGCTTTTTTCGTCTCAACTCACGAACATCAAACGAACCGATAATTTTTACAGCATCTACACAACCCAGTATCAATCCAACTGACAATCCTTAAATTGAGGGATCAACGGCGGGATCAACGTTGGTAAACTCCAGCGCATTCGTCTGATGTATCAGTTTTGAACTCCGGCGGGCTCCATCAAAAAACTGCTAGATCGATGTTCTAGTAAACGTTACGACTCGTTAGCGAGATCTCGATGATCTGATCGATATTTATTACCTTCTTACTTACTGAGCTCGATATCATACGGACTTGCTTATCAAAATCGGCATGGCAGACTACCTAGTAGGTAAAGATCAATTCTGTATTCTGTGACTTAATCTTTCTTCTTTTCGTTTAGTTGTTCCTTCTTTCGTGTAGATTCATAACGGGGCCTTGGTACGTCCCCCCTTGACTCGATTCTATCACCGAAACGTCGGGACTAATTTAGATTGCCCATGTGTTGATCTTCGACTTCATCGTATTGCATACTCCCTTCTATTAGCGCCTATTCACACCGATACTAAGCCTTCTTATTGCTCAGCCTCGCTGTCAGCCAGCCAAGACCTTCGGCTTCAACTTAGCAGCTTAGCCTTAGGGGCTTTGAAGGATCACCAAGACCGTCACCGATGAATTCCAATGTGAAAATATATATTACACATTGTAATGTCAAGGTTTCTCCAACTCCGTATCACTATCTCGCTACCATAAGCAAGGAGCGTACCGATTGCATGGTATCTCAAGTGCAATACTGACACCGCGAAACTTCGATATGCTGCCCGGTTGTCATCGGAAAATCCCGTTTAGGAGTTTGCATCTCTTGGACTTATCTCGTTATAATAACAGATAAGGTGCGGCAACGTCGGGGTAGAAACCTATTGACCCATGACACTGGAATTTGCTCATGACAAGACAGACCGTTATCCACACCATTCGGCCGAGACAGTGCTAACGGACCCGCAAATACGGAGTTCTCCAACAGGCACGGAGTGACAGATACAGAGGCAGTCAGCCCGCCCAACTCGTTATTCTACGGAACTGTTCCAGTTTCAACTCTGTCGCTCGCTACCTAGGCCAATGGCAGATTGCAATCTAAGGTTATCCAGGTACATAGGTTCCTATGTTCTAAACTTGAAGTCAGCATACCATGTACCACGAAGAGCTCGTTGATTGTAAAGGGACTCGGCTAACCCGAGCAGTGAAACACGCTTCGCGTGAGGCCCCAGGGACATTCATTATCACACTATGGCTCTGAGATATTGTTGATACATGAACTCCGCTATTATACTAACGATGCCTCTTATTTCAACTTTTAAATCTGCAAGCAGGCATCCCTCCGATTCCCAGCGGCAAAAGTTCAACGCAACAGCCTAACGGCTCCAACAGCGGTTACTTCTTCAACCGCACCCAATCAATACCCTCTCGCAATCGATAATCACGCTCTCGGGTGGTTCTTGTTAAAGGTAATCATCGTTCCATTCGCCGTGGCTGCGATATCTCGATCAGCCAAAAACACGCAGTACTTTGCGACGTCTTTGAGTTGGACGGCTTGTCTCTCGGGCTCGAAGTTGGCCGAGATGCTCAGTGCGTATGCCTCCGTATTGAATCCGCCTAGCACCTTGAACCCGTCCTGTATGTTGGTGTCGATCATAGCACCGATACTAAGCCCTATGGAGTAGATGCCCTTTCCCTCGTAGAATCCTGCTGTGTTTTTTACGAGGGCGGCTACGCCATGCTTGCTAGCCTGGAAGATAGCTGTTGGTAACATGACTCGCTGGTTTCAAGGGTGAGGAGTATAACAACTCACTGTGTATGCTGCTCCTGCTGCCGTTCCGTGCCAACTGGCCGTCGACCCGATCTGGATAATGGTACCTCCGGACGGCGATTGTTTCTGCATGGCGTTCACGGCAGCCTTAAAGATCAGAAACGAACCCGTCAAGTTGAGATTGATAATCCTGTCCCAGTGTTCCTTGCTCAACGAACCCACGGGGTCGAATTTATCCGTCATGCCAGCATTGCTGACGACAATATCCAGGCGACCGAACTTAGTTACGGTGGTATCCACGAGTTTATTTACTGCAAATTCGTCCGTGATATCAGTGTTCACGGCAAGGAAGCGTCCTATCGATTCCAACTCCCCCCGAACCTGTTGCAATCTCTCTTCGTTGATATCACAGACGACTACGTTGGCGCCCTCGTTTAAATAAGCTAGCACCACGTAAGCCCTGTATTTTACGGCGCTTATGGTGCGTCCAGCACATACCTGTCGCTATCACCTTACCCAAACCGCCCGCTCCGCCGGTGACGAGGACGGTTGTTCCTTGCAGTTTGTCTGCCATGTTTCGTTCGAGCGTCTGGGTAAAGGCTGTAAGCTCACGTACAGTTTTTCGTGCTCGAGATAAGAATTAATAGTCGCCCCACAAACACTCGCTCAATTTTGAACTTGCAGATACTAAGAGACGAGATATAGGTAAGCTCTTCGACAGACTTTATATGCTAGTTATGTAGGTTGGGACGTTCGAGGCCAATTACGTATTCGTATTGCAATCCCTAGTTTTTTACCCACCCTTCCACCAACTCCTCCCTAGAATCGCATAACAAGCCCCAATACACTTTCGTATTCGTATTGAAACTGCGAGAGCTGCAATTGACCGCATACGCGTCCCATCACATCCCGACCCAGAGACCTGGTAACAAGGAAACGAAAGCAAGTTTCTAGACTCTTTGTTGCATCGCGAAACGTCACTGACGTTGGACTTCCACCAATTGTCGGTGACTCTGTAGAGTGAAGTTAACGGACAGATATATTGTCTACCTATATTCATGTTAGCAGATCATAGTCACCCTTGTCTAGAGCGATGCGGGCTAACAACACCTCTTTACCTGCGTGTCAATGATCATCATATTCGGCTCGGTCCGCATGAGGACTACGCTAAGCTTCCCTGAGAAGTTAACTGTGACAAGAGCTCTCGGGGTTTCGGGTTCACGTTCCCACTCGAATCAAGCCTCGACTTCGAAAGTGACGGACTGAATATGTGGTGATAGAGTCGGAAAAGTGAGACATTCGGATGACAGAGAGATATGGTCATACTCCACAATAGACATCATATATCACGGCAGCTTGAGAGTCCAGTAGGTCCTTCCACCATGGAACAATTATCATATTCCGTAGTTACGGCTCGTAACGTTCATCGTCATTGCCGAATCAGGTGTCTACTTACTTACCTACCTACCTACTCCATCACCTACTTCCAATCTCATTTGTATACAAAGCTAAGGGTCTTTGATAGGGGTTATGTCATGGATGAAAGCAATGACAAGCCTCCACACCAAATGGAACAAGCGAACGAGGTGGAACTGAGTCGGCCAGGCGTCCGGATGAGAGAGGATATCTCACGGGTCACCCAACTGTGAATCCAGTGACTCCTTCTCACCTTGAAGGGGAAAAGAGTTATCACAGTCCTTTATGTCCCATGACAGACATCGTCGCTGCTGATTCAAGTCTCTCGTACTGACCGCCTTTCGTCTTCCATCCCATACATAAGCCGAGATGATGCCTTCGTGATAGGAAGCATGTCATGGAAGTAGCGAGGGGGAATAAGTCGCACTATGAGATAGAAAATCGAGTCAGGAGTGAATCGATTCATCACGACAGTAAGATGTAGAAGGACAAAGAGCCGACTATGTCCGACCGCCATCGCAAATAGTCATGGTTTGGAGCTGTATACGGCAATGGTAAGGATTCCAAGCAAATGACACGCAAACCACATCCCGACATAACCACATATACATGACGATAGGTCGGTATGGAATCAGTGACTCTTCCTCTTCAGATCTTCTCTAGGAATTATTATAACACTGGAGGGCTGGAGGCCTCAATCTTTTTCCTTTTCTTCTTCTATCCTACAAACCACAAATGTGATAATTTCACTTTCAATTCTATTCAGAGGAACACATTCTACTTTATAAATTACACTATTTTTATTGATATATTTAAACTGAACATGAGATTCTCAGTCCTTATTTTAGGTCTATTACCTCTGCTGGCCTTTGCCGCAGATGATGGCGATGGCAAGGCACCTAGCAAGCCTGACACGCTGCCAGCGATTCAGCCTCCTTTCGATTTCAATGGTATCATCGAGAAGGGGTTGATGGATAACCTTCATCCTACCCCAAGTCATATAAAATATTTAACTGGGAACAAGATGCCTACAGATTGCATGGCTCATGCAAAAGAGAAAAATCACGGACCAGACGAATTTGAGGTCTTTGAGGTCTATTACGAAGATTGCCATGTTCCGTGGGTGATGTGCCGTCTCAAAGACACACATGTCAACGCTACCACCATGGCCGACGTAAGTAACCTATGCTCCTTTACATATCCAGAAATATGTAGCGACTGATGACACTCATAACACAGACATTCGGAAGGATGCCGCTTGGAATGCGAGAATTCGTCAAGCATGTAATTCTCTTCAAGCCAAAAGACCTTCCAGGAGCAGCTGCCTGGGACGCCGGAGACGTCATCGCGATCAGTGAAGATTCCTTTCGTCTTTACGTCCTCGCCCATGAGATGTCTCATTCGATAGACGCGCATATTGAAGTACCCGGAGTCACGCCCTCCGGAAAAGGCGGCCTTAGCTCGAGCAAGAGATGGGCGGAGCAATACGCTCTCGACAACGCGACGGTCAGCGACTATGCGCGGACCCTATGGGCGGAGAACTTGGCAGAGACGGGTATCATCGCCCTCTACAACATCGTCGTTCCTAACGGCGTGGCCAACCTCCAGCATAACTCACCTCGCCAAGTAAGTACCCAGCGAAGTGTTTCCCCTATCGACATACCATATACCATAACGCCATTACTAACGTCTTACCTCTTCTTACTCAACAGGTCTTCCACCAGTACGCCACATATACGACGTACTACCGCGATATCATCACCCCGGGAAAGAATCAAACCTGCAAACAGAGGGTGCCAGATTCCAAGATGGTGTACTGGCCTGATATCGCGTCGGACGGCGTACCGACGGAAACTCGCACGAAGAAGGTGGGCATCACACTGATGGAGCCAGGTGCATTCGACGAGAACGTGACGTTCGTACAGCCACCCGCACGTTGATATGCTTTAGAGGGTTCCTTATAGCCAATGAGGCCTACGACGGGTAGAGCTCAGGCAGAGATAAGTTGTTCGGGTACTGAGGAGGCTAGATGTGCTGAGTATCTGTCCCGTGGTGATTCACGGAGTATGGTCTACTCTAGAACCGACGCATTATGGGGAAATGATGTTATCTCTATTTGAGAAGTGGCCTGACTCCTAATTGTTCTTTTATTATGCATGAATCTACGGACCATACACTATGGTGGAGAGCTCCTGGAGAGCCGAAGTTACCTACTAGGGATATATTACGGGGTCTTGTCTGGTACATAGGATGCTACGTAAACGGGAGTGGGGGATATATTCTCTAAGTCAAGCGATACCCTACTTTGTTTCATTACCTGCGGGTACTCTATTCTACATATATGTAGGTATGAGATACAAAGTTAACACATTCATCATCTACATAGGTGCGTAGAAATGGTTTGGCTTAGTCATCAAGGCAGCCCCTGAAATAGGAATAACATCCTTTTCAACTACGAGTCAGTAAGCTTCCATGGAACTTCGAGATGTTCGATGTACTTAATAAAAGTAAATTTCATGTCTATCCAGTTAGTAACTGCTGGATATAAACTCATTATACTTCGAGTTTCCACTTTCTATTTCGGGAAAACGGTTATCCAGCAGTATAATGTTTGTCTCTTAAATTATAGGTGCGTCCCTGATGTGATTGGGGCAACTAATCGTTGCTTTGATGGAGGCCTTACAGTTGTCAGAATAACTGAAGAAGATATCGGGGAATAGGAGGCTTTCAGCAAGAGCAGTAATAGTAACCCCTTATAGCACCTCGGCCCCCTTTTTAGTCAAAAAATAGCATTCTACTCAACCATCCCTATATGCCTCCAATGAATTACCCGAGGTAGGCGTAGATAGGTAATTACAAAGCCCCTGTTCAATTAATTCAATATGGCTGATGTCATGCGGTTTAGGTAGGTAGGTAGCTGCAACGGAGTTTACTCGGAACAACTCCATCCATCACGACCCTCTCTAGCGGCATGTAGAGATCCACAAACCCAATTCATGTCAGGATTTGAAGTGAGCAACACACGTTATCCACAAGAAACGGCCCCGTAGCTTCAGAGTCAGGCACTTCGCAGATCAATTGTGGAATTAAGAAGAATTCCACTTCATTCACATCTCTTAGCAAGTAGGTACATTGCCCCGCATACAAATTTAGCTGCATACGAATGTACCACTCATGTGCGTACACATATTATACGCATCTTATACGCATGGGGTTTTCTACATTCCGGATCTCTTGGTAATATCTTGCGATCATATCTCCTAAAGCCTAAATGAATCCATTTGAGGGTGGGCTAGTAGCTACGGAGGGGCTCTGATGCTTGGCAGGTGGCATGTTCGTAGATATCGTAGATGTTGTCTTGAATAAGAGAACTCTGCGTATCATACCTATACAACATGTTTACCTAGGTTATTGATGTTAATGCCATTAATGGGGATTAGTCGCCATCGTGCCTCGAACTTCGCTTTGAGGGAATAGACTACAATCCATGTAGACTGGCCATCTACCGCCTTTTTTTGAAAATTTGAGATATTGTTGGGCCCATTTTTATTCCAAGCTAAGCCCATTATGGCACGCCTTACCGCTTATAGTTTAAGGCTCTACTATTCTAGTATCAAAATGATTTTTGAAATTATCCCTTACTTTACTTCTTTAAGTAACTTCCACATATTATAGCTAAAATTATAGAACACAAGGGATAACTCTGCCAGCAAAACAATATAATAACATTTATATATAAACTTTCTAAAAAGTTAATAATAGTTGTTTAAAAGTTATTATTAATATATTAAAGTTACAATTAAATAAATATTTTTTTAGATTTATTTTAAGTAAAGTTTAAGGAATTATCGTGGAAAATATCCTTAATATAGATCTTCTAAAATGGTTTAGCTTGGGAAAAAGTGGACCCAACAATATCTCAAATTTTCAAAAAAGGCGGTAGTTGTAAAACAGGGATGATACTAGAGCAAGGGTCTCATTCACACCAGGCTCGATACTACGAAAACAGGCTAGGTTTATGGTAGGCAGCATATTCACAGATCACGAGTACTATTAGAAACAAAAACAATAAAATTGCGAACACAACACCGTACGTGGGCATTCAAAAGGCTATGCTAAAACTCCTATGTACAAGAAACATATCACCAATCAGCTTAGCGCGCTCAAACATCCCCGGAGTATTGGGCACCGCGCAAACATGCAACGGACTCCTCCCCGCAAATTTTCCTTGTAAGTCGGTTTTTTCCCTAGCGTCTCCGACTCGTGCGAAGAGGAATCCCTTGATATGCTATGCGTTGCTCTCGTCTTGGAGACCCGAGTATCCCACGTGATGAGGTGGTGACTGCTTAGTTGGTAGGGTAGCCGCCGGTAGCGGGGGTAGAGCTGCCAGGGGTGGAGCTACCGGGGGTAGAGCCGTGAGGGCTGGAGCCACCGTTGTTGGGGCCGGCAGGGCTGGCAGGCGCAGCCGGGGCGGACGGGTAGCCACCAGCAGCGGGCTGAGTAGGGCCAGCAGGGGCCGGGTGAGACTCAACCGGGGCGGCAGGAGCCTGAGGGGTAACGGCGGGCACGCCGACTGAGGGAGCTGAGGGAGCAGATCCGCCAGGGGCAGTGGGGAAGGGGTGCGCCGACGAGGAGGCGGAAGGCGCAGAGCCACCGTTGTGGGGGACGGCAGGGACGGTCACATCACCACCGGTGGGGTAGCCACCAGCCGGCTGGGGAGCAGGCTTGGGGGTGGTCTCGGGGAGGGAGACGGAAGTCGTAACGGGAGACGGAGCAACCGGCTTAGAGATATGGGTCTCAACCGAGGGCTTAGACGGGGCGGTAGCTGAAGGGCTAGTCGCGTAGCCAGTCGGCACGACAGTCGGCCCGCCAGCCGGTGCGGTGCCTGCGTTTCCTGGAGTGCCCGGAGAGTTGTTGCCAGGGGCGCCGGGAGCGCTGCCTGGGCCAGCTGGGGAGCCCGGGACGCTGGCACCTGGGTAAGAGCCAGGAGCGGGAGCATTGCCACCGGGGCCGCTGGGGGAGCTGCCAGAGTTGCCAGGAGTGCCAGGGGCCGCACTGGGAACAGAGGGGACGGGCGAGAAGTTGGCAGTGCCGTAGTCCCTACGGTTCATGAAGGGGACCGCAGAGGCGGTAGTAGCAATGGTGAGGACTGCGAGGAAATGCATGTTGACGTTGTCTTGAGATTTGTATTAAACGAGTGAAATTTGTGCGATAGAACCTCAATGGTATAGAGCGACCGGACCGACTGGCAAGGAGTGACTTAAGTGAGAGTTAAACGATAGTGGTTGTGTTTGTGTTGGTATTTTTTCTCTCTCTGAAAGGGCGAGATGTCGATGTCTAATATAGTCTTCGAAGCACCCCTAATCCCCCTTGCCACGTGTTTCCCGCCTCGAATATTGCAGAAGCCTTTACCGCCATCGAAGCAATAATGTTGCTATTCTGGGCAATTTCGCATGCGTGTCGATCAACTACCGGAAGGTTGGAAGTTGATATGGGACCCTGGTCCCACCCTAGATTTAGTCCCTTGCCCCAAAATGCAGATCGACGTTAGTCCTGCTTAAGAGTTGAGGCTCACCAGGTTCTAGTAAATTGACTGCCGAACATGTGACGTCGTGCATTTATCCCTTAATCTTTAATGCTCGTATGAAATTTACAATTATCAGGAGTTCTCCTATGACTCCCTCGCTGCCCAGGTGGTTTGCCAATGATCGCATAGCGATGGCAAAATGGAAGGCGTTTAGTGATCGACGCGGAAATACACCAACAGAGCCTCTCCGCAGTAGAGAAGAAGACCTGCTATGCAGGAATGTTGGAACGAGCCCGGATTAAGGGCGAATTACTGTAAGCATAAACTCCACTGGGTTGGGGACGAACCGAGTTACAATTTTGGCTTTCTTGTTTAATAGGATATAAAGGCCAATCTAATTGCCTAAAGATTCTAGAAAAGGACGGGTTCGTCGGGTGCGCCACTGAGGATACGCGACTAGGAAGAGAGCCGGTGTGTTGGCTGGACCATCTCCATGAATTCCATGGTACCATAGAGGTTTGACGGGGCCACCCGTGCCAAGGCAAAACGGAGCCGGACCCCTTATTGGGGCTCAAAAAGAACTTGACCGCTGTCCACTGTAGACTTGACTTCAAGAACAATACTCTCGATGCATTTCAAAGCTACCTAGCTAGCTGTTGAAATACTGAGTCTCTAGCCGGTCTTTGATTTATTACCTGAGCGACCGGAAGTTAGACTCGAACTTGCTCGTTCCTCGCGGGACAGTTATGGTTTGGAAGGGCACACAAACAAGCGTGAGTAATCTTCAAGAACTTTGAGATCCCGTTATGAACGGGGATTTTCCATAATATTACCATTAGATTAGGTTCGTAATTTTAAGTAGCCAAGATGCTTAGATCAATCTCGGCGAATGGAGCCGCAAACATTTCTAAAGAGTTATGTGAGTAAAGACGGAGTGGAATTCTAGAGATCTCAACTCGTTCCACTCCATGTGAAACGGAGACTGTTTTGCAGATGGATGTACGCGAAGTAGGGGGCATGGAGATGTTTTCGTTCGTAGTTGTCGATGCATCAATCCAGGCGTCAGGGTTAGATTCCCGAGTCGAGGTCTTGATGGACAACTATCTCTTCCTAGACTGTCGACATCGAGAACGTTGTGTTTGTCGTTGGAAGTTGGAGCCATGTGATAGCTGTAGTCCAATAGAATTTACTCGCACTTCCCCGCCGGGATTAACGCGGGGATTGAGATGGGTATGTATCTGTACAGTAGGCAAGTGTTGGTTGCCAAATGCCTCCTGAGTCACTCGCCGCTACCCTTTTCCAAGGTTGCACAAAGTGGATTATGTAAGGTGCTTATATAAGCATTGCATCCTGATCAGTAGGTAGGTACCTATGTACCTACCTATATTCACCATGAGTTATGAGTTTTCATACCTATCGTAAATACATCAACTCGAATGCAAACACCATGAAGCCGGTTGAATCTGTCGACAATGCTCTGGGTCTCCAGACGCTTCCCAGGGAGATCTTATTGATGCTTCCCAAATTTCTAGATAACCTTGAGGACTACGTGAATTTATCCTCCACCAGGTGAGTTTCGACTCTAGCATATAGAATCTGTTCATTAATAAGTAATCCCCTATAGTCGCCTCCTTAGGTGCTGTATGGCCGCGGCAGATCCGCACACAATCCTGCACCTCGCCTGGGCATCAAGCCGAATTTTCTTCCGTCCCTCGCCGTTCTTCCTCTGCAGTGCCGTAGCGGCACAAATAGGTGTTTGGGCCCGGGAATCCGACGCCAATGAAGTAGAACTCGTGGCCGGGATGCCGCGTGGCCTAGATCACTTAATGGACTTGGCCCTGCGTCATAGACAGATCGGCCTGACTATGGAACGTATCCGTGAGCTGTATGCAATGCGATTCTCCGTGATAAACCCAATATCAGATCTCATCGACAAATGCGTCGGTAAGCAATGGTACAGTATCCCCAATTTCTGGTCTGGCGGCGCTTCCGATGCGGCCACGATCAGAACTAACGAAGAAATATTAATCTACGTCCTGGCCGCCTACGGGGAGCTGTTCGGGCCCGATTTTGAGCCCTTGTTTGATCCTGCTCTTTCCTCCAGGAAAAGGCTGAGAATCGAGACACGACTGGAGTTTGTCAAGTATTGCATTCCTGATATCCATACGGAGAGGTACCAACATGATCTCCAGCTCCCCGACGGATCCTACGATCCGCGTCGAACCATAGTCGTCGTCGAAGGCGGCCCCTATGACGATGGTAAAGACCAACCCCAGTACTATGCCGACGATCATGCTGTAGCATTACTCTGGGTAATGAGAAGTTCACGTTGGAGGCCGCATTGGATAAAGGCACGCCAAGATGCCGGGGCAAAGCCCGACTTTGCGAATAAGCTCGAGGAGCGTGACAACCCGGACAGAGATTGGAGGCAGGACTTGCTAGAAAATGTGATGCAGTGTCAGGGGATGGAAGCCTTGGGGATGATCAGGCCCGGTACCGAGATTGCGGAACGGTATAAACCGAAGATTAGGGAGTGGAGGGAGAAGATCGAACGTCTCGAGGTAGAACCTCCAAAGATCGAAGTATCTGGCTATGAGACGCACGAATATCCGGATCTCTATGGAGATTTGTCAGTATGCACTAGCGATTGGTGGTAATCTTAAAGATACAACGCCTACACAGACCTAAATTATCTTTGCGACCTATTGCTACTGAAGTCTCCTATCGTCAGCATTGCTGTCCGCTCCTCCTTTGACGGCCTTTCTCGACTTAGTTTTTGCTGGTGCCGTAAAAGGGTACACCACTTGTTTAAGGCTCTTTCCCTACATGCATAATAGCAATTTTAGTAGCTTCAACAGCATTCGGAAGGTTGCGAATAGCCTTATTTATCTAATGCCTGGGTACATAGCTATTCAATCCACTTAAGGTGACTGCCACATATTATGATATGGGATCTCTTTCTTTTGAATTCGTTGAAAGGTGGTCCCGACTAATTAGAAGCTACATACGTGATTGAATATGAATGGTCGATTCATCAGGTTCCCGGTTTTATGATTAAGGCAAGCCTTGAAGAAGACCGATGCTATATTTGAAGATGAAATATCTCAGCCAAGGATGGAAACCTGCTTGCCGAAGTGTGACATTAATACTTCCAACTACTCCGCGTGGAGACCAACACGCCTCACATCCCTAAATAGGGAGCTCGGTGATAGCTTCTTTGGCTACATTTCAGGCGTTACTACTACAACTAAGGTTAGCATAAGGGTATAAGAGCTCGTCTGAAAGTCTGTGACCTCTATGTCAACCTAGGTCGCTAAAATTGCTTTACCAGTACTAAAGACATGAGGCCTGCCGCCTCTAGTTTTTATACATACAGCCGCAACATCCACCAAGGAGACCTAACATAATCTCACAAATACGTTCGTAAGAGTATTCCTAGATAAACTACGTAAGACATCTAGGTTACCGAGTGCTGATATACTCTAAAAGGTACCTACCTACCTATTAAGCGTAATTCAGCCACCATCAGTTACGACCTCAACACTCGAGAGATCTTTACAAGTCTCCTATCCCCTATTTAACCCACCATCGATTCGTCTTTACATCTACATCTACGCCTACGCTCACGACTACCTCAACTTCTCGATTAGTTTTTACTTTGTCTTTATTTATTCTTTTTTTCATGCTTACTTCCGTTACCGTCTATTTGTGGGGTATGCCTGTCTTCGTTTGAGTCTTTGAGTACCTTACCCCTGGGACATAAATGAAAATTCCTCTGCCTTGCTCACTCGCCCGCAATCACTTGATTGGGCGGTTTTTGATCTGTAGATGTCCCCTAATCCCTAGCCTATTTCCATGTCTTTTCTGGATATCGAGGCGCCCCCACACACCTTGCAATGCTCTAGTATATATGACCTAGACTCCCATTGTTGACCCTTTGCTATCCGGCCCCTCCTGTGCAAATGTACAACCGAAGGAAATTGGTCCCAGAACTAGACTCCAGTCAATTCACTCCCTTTGTTCTACCCTACCGATGGTATCTCTGAAAGCGCGCCATGCTAGGCAGGATAGCCAAATGATAGCGCCACCTAGCCTAGCATCGCGTAATGGCATAAGCATCATCTCCTCCCACCTTCGTCCAGAGACATCCAATCCCAGTTCTCAGCCCGATACGAAACTCCAGTGACGATGATATCTCGTGTCAAATATGATATGACCTAATTAATTTGCGTATTAATGAGCTTATCCATCCTTGGCGAGTAGGCAGGTTACCGAAGGTTGAGAGGCCGTGCGACCTGACTGAAATGGTATCCACATGAGATAACCTGGACTGAGATCATGTCCAATTCAACGCCAGGCATCTCAAATCAGAGATTGACACCGAGACAAAATATGTCCACCGGCTCACTGCTCGGGTAGTATCCAAAGTGATACTCGCGATTCAGCCTCCTTTTCTGTCCGAGTCATTCTTAGGCAACTGCTCGCTCTGCGGGTAGACCTCGCTTCGTGGCTTCGCGTCGTTGCCCTTCTTCCTGCCCCTCGTCATCTTCTGCCATCCGTTACCGGTGTTGTCACTCTCGCTTTTCGCACCTCGAACGTGCCCGTTTTCTCTTGCCAAGCCATTAACTCTGGGGTTCGGAAGCGGGACGCCCTCCAACCTGGATGGCGGGGGCTCGATTGGTGACTTCTGTTTGCCCTTAGCTGACTCGGGTTTAAAATCCGGTGGGTTGTGTGCTGCAGCGTTTGGAAACACTGGTACCTGGTCGAAAGGTGGTTCTAATCTCCTACTAAAACTTGGAGATGGACTGTTGGTTTCGTACACCGGGGAAAGGTGCGAGTGTTCGGATGATTGCAAACGATGCTCCGTCGCAAGGTCTAATTGGGCAATGAGTGGGCTTGGCGTCGACCGAATGGGAAAACGCGGTAGGGCATTCGGGGCAACTGCGTTGCTATCAGACCCAGCCGGCAGCGGGGACATGTTCATAGCATGGAAATGATTGCCTGCCGGGTTCATAGTCATGTCATGAGGAAATTGGGATCCGGGCAGCGGACTAGTCGTCGACGTAGTGGCATTTGACGAGCCATTGACAACAACTGGTCGGTCTGATGGCGGAGAAGTTCCTTTTCGAGGTGCGGGAGGGACGGCAGGGTAGTTGAAAGGTGTTTCGGCGGCAAAGTTATTGACGTCAAGCCGCTGATTGATATGAAGGGGATTATCATAGCCAGCGTACTGAGCCGGGGTGAATTCACTCTGCGAAGGCTGTCGAGGTGAGCTACCGTTCGACAGCTTGGACATAGAGCCGTTGACAACTAAGGGGGTCGTGTCGCGGGATTGCGACCCTGCCGCCGCTGCAAATGGGACAGAAGCAAGAGGAGCCGAGTTTCGACCAACGGAGTAAGCTCTGTTATGACCAAGTGGCGAAGGGGAACGAGAGTTCTGCTTAATCCTGTCCAGGATCGACTGGGGAAGCTGATCCGAGGACAAGCGTCCTCGACTCTGATTAGGATTGGGGGCTTGTGTCCCAATATCTCCAAACGCAGGTATACTATTAGTCGCGGCGCTTGTTCGTTGTGGCGAGCTGGACGGGCCTAGGTGATGGCTTTGGCCTCTCTCATCCTCAGGTGGAGTGGCTGCTACCGATCCATCATGCTCATTGTCATGGCTCTCATCCGGGATAAAACTCGGCATTGGAATTCCGTTAATATGCCTAGCAGGAACGTTGGTAGCTCCGTTAGACAATTGACTAGGACCGGCCAAGTTCTGAGCAGTCGGAATTCCTGTCCGCGATGCGGGTTGTGATTGTGACCTCATCGCGCTCCCAGCTACCCCGTGGCTAGCCTCGCTAGCAACCGTTGATCTATGTGAACTTCGCCTAAATTCAGTACCATGACTAGCCGACGGTGAAGGCGGGTATGTCGGGTAGGCCTGTTGTGCGTAAAACGCTTGAGGGAATTGCATTGGATAGTAATACATCTCCGGGCGCAAAGGAGCACTTAGGGGTGGAGTATCAAAAGAATTGGTTCTAGACCGTTCCGTTGATGAAGGTTGTGTCTGGGACGCATTGCCCTGCATTTGGCCCATATGAAATGCGTGCGACTGCGCATACTGGAGGAACCTAAGGTTGTTCTCCTGCAACGTTAAAGCAGATATCGTTTGCGCCATCAAATCCGATGTAGGTTGCATGTACATCACGGCCTCCTGAGGCGTCATGGCTACCTGATATCCGGCCGGAATGAACATCGGACTTCCGTTGGTATCATAAGGGACACTTGAGGATGCCCTCCGACTATTGTTATTGTTGTTATTCCGATGCTGGCCTTGCTGTCGATTTCCACGAAACCCTCCCCCACGACCTCCACGGTTGGATTGTTGCTGAGAGGCGCTTCGCAACATCACAGGCCGTGAAACTGAAGGTGGTTTTTGGAAGATTTTCTCCTCTTCCTTCGGGTACACGTACTGCTCACAGCATTCGTCAAGTTTGCCGTCGGCGATAAGGTCAAAGGCGCGACGAAGTTCGAGATGTAGACCTCGAAATGCAGTATCGTCGGCTGTGTTTCCAAGATTACGGCCGATGTTGAATGGCTCCTCAACGCAGAGTTGGTTATTCTGGGCAAAGTGCCAGTTCTTCTCCTTCTTGCTTATCACCTTGCCCAGCCTCACGGATAGCACATCTGTGCTGTAATCAAACTCGTGGGCGTAGAATCGGAAGAACTCGAACAATAACTCTCCTAATGTAGACTTATTCTTGCTTCCAAATCCTTTTAGCTTATCGATATCATCGGCAAACGTTGCTATGTTATCGTCCTTCCGAGGAAGCTTTTGCTGAGGCCGTTGATGTAATGTAGGTAAAACGGGAGGTTGTCGCAGCTGCAAAAATGCAATGATCATGCATATCCATGTATATGAACTTAGAGTCCCGCCATAAGCTGCTACTGTTAGCGGACCATCCAAATACCTGGCAATGGGCCTCATATACTTACCAGCATCATTCACAATCCTCCGCCTTGTCCAGTACTTGATTATCATTGCCAAAGGCCTTACCCGATCGTCGATCTGGACGTAGGTCTTGATCATACGCGTATTCTCCAAAGCCAGCGTGTTGTTGACGTTCATGTCACAGGCCAATTCTAGCTCGGGATCCCAAATCTTCACAATTGGGACCTTGGCAGAAGACACACAGACGACTTTCTGCATTCCGCCTATAACATATATGTCAGCAAACATGGTACAAATCTAATAGGTCACTGATCCTTACGTTTAGCCAGCAAATCTGCGAGCATGCAGACCTCTTCAAGTTCCCTCCATGGAGTTACTATGCAAATGTCCACTATAAGGAAAGGGTCAGTTAATTGGGCTACAAACATTCCGGGGCGATGGATTACGAACCGTCAGAGTCATCTGAGCATAGCAGATTTCCTGAAGAGCCGAAAAGATGTACACGAATGTCATGACCTGGCCAAGCATCATTCAGAAGATTTTCCAGCTTCGTTACCAGCATGCCTCGTTTCACCTCAACTTTCTCGGTAGGTCGTAACCGGTCGTAGAGCTCGCGCATATCTGTGGTGAGCTTCCGCTCATCGTCTTCGGACAGCTTGCTCTTGACAGTCTGCAGGTCTACCCTCTCCAGCGTATCACTTCCAATACTGTAAGGTATTCTTCGGCGGAAGAATTTCAGGCCAGATTCGTACTTGCAGCCACCCTGCCGCGGCGGGAGAGGGCGCAAGGACGGAAGGGCTCCATTAGTCTCGGAATAAGCGGATCGAGGGGAGTGCGACTGGTTAGCATTTGGTGAGTGATCTCTAGACTCGAAGGAAAATTTGCGCGCATGTTGCTGAGGGGTCGAGGGAACGGAATTCGAAAGCGGAGGTAAATTCGAAGGGGAGGTAGACGGCTTGGGCCTCGCAGCAAGAGGATGTGAGAGATCTGAATTTTTGGGCGGCATCTTAGGCGGCGTGTCTCTGCCTGTTATAAGCGCGCGATCGGCTTTGTTGCTAGTACCGTGATTGCCTCTAGTAGCATGGCAATTCTGGGAGCTCTGCCTAGCGCGAGAATCCTTGTTCGACACTTTGGATGAGGAACGAGACCTGGGTCCGACGTGGACGCTATGAGTCGATAATAATGGAGGCAAGGGAGCAGTCTGAAGACCACCGCCTCGTCCCGGCGCAATGAGTTTGTTGTATTGAAGAAGTTGAGCCTGGTAAAGTGAGGACTGTTGCGGGAAAAATATTGGAATCCAGTCAACCTGGGTTGTAAGGTACTGGGAAGCAAGAACTTGGTCGGTATTTCCGTGGGCCAGTGTACTAAGCTTAGGGATCGATGGACTCGAGGTCGACCTAGTCCAAAGAGGTTGAGATGGATAATTATGTTTCGAGTCTGCCGTTATAGGCCGGCCTTCCATTAAAGATGGGCCCCGCACAAACAACCGAGAGGAACTTGGCTATGGATTGGTCAAACGAATGGCTAGTAACGCGACGACAACACAAGCGTATTCTCTCCTCCGTCGATCTTGAAAATCCGCGACAGCAACTTGTCGACGATCGTGAACGGTAAAGACTACAGGCTGTAGGACGTTGTTGACTTCTTTGTGGCTAGCCTACCGAGAGAGGCGGATTAGGACGGAAAGGATGGGAAATCGGAGGATCGGCAAGGCGAGGCCAAAAAAAGGAGCGAGAGTTGGATCGGCTTTTGAGATGACAGCTCACTAGTGTGTGCGCTCAAGTCAGGGCAAGGCCGAGCCCGTCTATCAATATCGAGGATTATGGAATGTCTTTACCGCTTAAAGGCTGTTGACGGAGGGTTCATGAGGCAGTTCTCGGAAGACGTCGAAAAAACATCAATAGATCGATTACCGGGCAGACTCGCATAAACTGGGAAGCATTTACGGGTTGACTTTTGGGATAGACCAGACGCGCTAAAAAAGAAAGGGACAATAGATTCAATTGAAGGAACGAGTGAAATAAGCAACACACGCACACGAATCGACGTGTGGGTTTATAAAAGGGGTATCTCCAGAAGTAGAAGAGGAAGAAAAAAAAGAAGTTTTGAGCTTGCAAGAGACAAAAAGAGTCAAAGTAGTAGTTTCAATGTTGTAATCGCCGCCGATGTACCCTTTTCCACTTCCACTTCTACGTCCACTTCCGCTTCTATTTTGATGTTGAAGGTAAAGGGGGGAAGAGAGGCGTATGGGGTATGTAGAACAGAGATCACAGAAGTTGTGACGAGCGTCGACTAACGTATATCATACAGTTGGAAGTAATGGTCGTGATCGTGGCCGTGGCAGTAGTAGTTGTAGTTGTAAAGTGCAGTGGTGTGGTGTGTGATATGATGGTGGTAGAAAGTGGTAAGGCAGTTCCAATGGCCAAGCACAAAAAAAGGGACTACAATGTTGTATGTAGAAGAGGTAGCAATGGGTAGGTGCAGTGGAGGCAGGCGTAGGTAAAGAGGTAAGTAAAGGCAAAGTTAATTAGACTGAGGCACCGGGGTGATGAAAGTGCAAGTGCATTGCAGAATGCATTACCCGTCTTCGTTATGCAGTTACCAGCTAGAAACTGTTAGAGGAAACCCTAGAGAGACCCTAGTGACCCAGAACAGGGCGATGGAAAGGGTTATCGGAGGTATATTGCGGGTCGTCCCAGAGTCTACAACCCCTGTCGGAGAGTGCCTGGTACCTTACCTTGCTCCTTACCCTCCTTTGCCCATTGCCCACTGCCCACTGCCCACCTACGCCTGTGCGTAATACGGTAAATAAGCCCTGTGTCGCTGCTGAGCCTGACTGGAGCGACTGGAGCGAGCAAGAAGCGCGAGCGCGTACTCTTTCCATGATCCACTCTCTAAACACCAACTATAGGAGGTTTAGCGTGCGGAGTGTGGCGCGTGCTCTGCCTTTACAGTGGCCTGGCGTTACCGAATTACCTGAAGCACGGGATTACGCTAGCACCTTCTACATTGTACTCCCATATGGTCTCCCCGTACATGTGTATGTAACTAACGGTATTGTGGCAATAACTGAAGGGCAGAGACGTACGTACCAACAATGAAGAAAGGGGGGGTCAACAGGGTGCTCGAGAAGAGATAGACGAAATGCACTTTCTGCAACGGCGTTAAAAACGCTGTAGCAGTCATGGTAAAATAATTTCATTTCATATTTGACCAGTCAGAACAGATGTAGGAAGCTGAGTTATTACAGTTATTAGAGTGACCCAGCCTGCCAACGCGTATATCCTTGAGATTAACTTGGAAGAGTCACAGAAGCATTAAATCGTTAGGTAAATGAATATGCATTTATGCGGATAAAAAGTAGGCTATTACCAACATATTTGACACTTATGAGGTAATCTTTTGAAGGAGATGTAGTAAGGGGAAAGAGGTGTAGGTACTCAAGTACTCTAGGTAAATTAATATTAGAGACATAAACTTAAGGTTCTTTCCTTCCTTTCGTTGGCATAGGGTCATAACACGAATAGGACTTTCTAGGTTTGTCCTTCCATATTTTATCAAGTCGAATGATTTTTTTGGTTTCTCCAACTGTGAAAATTTGACTCTGTTCTCTGGATAGGTAGTTGCTCTTAACCCTTTTATCACCTCTTATATCGCCCAACATCGTCTACATCTTACAAAGAATTGCTATTTTAGGTAGGTAGGTGAGGCGCCGAGTCCTCAATTATTGGTGCGAATGGGTCTAAGTATTTAAACCGACCACAATGAGCAATTCCTCGAGTCTACCTACCTACCTAGCTATCCTTGCCACCAACATACATGTCTGGATATTTCAATGTTATCAGAATGAGGTCTTTCTCGATCCTTCGTCATAAGGCTGTCTTTCCTCAGACTTTCCCAGACTTCGTCGGTACACCCATTGGCCACCTAATCAATGCCATTGGGACCACCTACAACCCGAGCATCTGGTGAGGTTCCCAATTCGACTAATGTCTTTGTAAACCGGCAAACCAACCACACGGGACGGCCCTGTCCCTGTCGATCAATTACAACAATATATTTGGCCTGATTGCCTCTTAAATCGCAAGGGCTAACATCCCGTATCCGACAAGCTATCACGAGTCTTTTAGTCTTCTAGCTCGCCGTTGGTCCCACGATATAAGGTCGTAAACGCCTCACCCATTCGATTCTCATAACATCCGATTGTACGGATAGCCGAGCAAAGACTTCTCACTATAAGAATATTTGAGATACCTAGAGACCCCGCCGCTAACGTGAATGGTTGTACAACGTGAGAAGTCGCGAAGTACGAGTGATGTAATCGCCCTCGTCAGCCTATCACGTCTGACCGGTGAGCCATCAATTCCCTGTCTTCACCTGGGAAAAGCCTGAAGCAAGGCACCTCGCTGATTATGGAAGAATACATATGCCAATTCCGTACAAGGATCCGCAGGAAACAATTAACCGTTAATTAACGGTTAATTTATGGTTCGAAAAAATAAACGTTTGGGAATGAAGAAACCACTGAGAAACCATCTTTTTAAATAAACGTTTATATGTGTTTTTATATTTGAACCAAACCTAAACGTTTGAAGATTCAATCGTTTATTTGAAGCTCGAGATGTACCTACACGGGAAGGCCACGGGAGCTAACGGGAGTAGGTGTAACGTTGGGACCAACAAGTAAACAGGTCAGGTCAGGTCAGGTTGAATCTATTCAGATCAGGCCAAGCAGGCCTTCTACGATATCTACGATTACAGACTTACCTCAGTTGCAGTATATCAACTGCAATACCTACCTGGCCACGCAGTTGAGCCTCACGAGTAAGTGAGCACTGCTAGCAAGTCAGTCTTGGAGTTCCTGGAGTTCCTGGAGACGATCCTGGTGGGTCCTGGATAGGTAGGTAGGTTTTTGAAGACTTCTTCAAAGACTGGACCTTGGAGCACTTGAAGTTTTGGAGAAGAAGAAGGCGTGTAAGTAGGTGGGTGGGAGCAAAGTCTTATATAGAGCTTGAAGGCAAGTAACACAACAAGATCAAAACAGTTAGACTAGAACGATTGGAATGGCTACACACACCTTAGGATCAAAGGTTCAAAGTATCAAAATGGCTACACACACCTAGATCAGGAGGTAGACCAGGATAGACCAGGATAGCTAGAATACCAGGACAGTTACACACACCTATTGAAGCTATTCCCAACTAGAAACGGTTGTTCAAAGTCAAACGTTTCAAGATATTTAACAATAAAATGCAAGTAATCGTTTAAATTTATAATCGTTCGGATAAGTAAACGTCAAAGTAAAATAAACCATATATTTATGGTTTAAATAAATAAACCGTTAATTAACGGTTAATTGTTTCCTGCAGGTCCTTGCTAAGTTCCGTCTCTACACATGTCTCAAGCCTCTTTGACGTCATACGCTAACTCGTACCAATAGGACTATTTTGTTACCTAGGATATGTGAATTCTTCTCTTTACCTCTCGTCCTATATTTATATCCAGGCAATTAAAATAATTCGATTCATTAGGATAGTAATAACACAGATAGTCGGGCTGTTCCAACTAGGTGTGGATGCCACGCCTTAGCAGTCAGCGAATCTGACATAAGTTCACGAATGTGGTTCTATGAACACTTAGTCGAGTTTCGCCGTTGTGAGCACCCAGCGGTTAGCACGGATAAGGCTCTAGCAGATCTCTATTCTCGCCCAAGACCATGCCATCAATAGGGCTCAGAAAGCGAACTTGGGACACATTCTTTTATCGTTCCCTTCACTAGTGCCTAGTACTAAGTAGAGCGACCGGTTCCGAGTATGTCAAGATGAGCTAAGCGGACAGCGACACGGTACACACATCGAATTCTCGGCACACTCGAGTCGGTCGTACCATCTTCCTAGGTATTTCCTATTATGACGATAGGATGCGTCGCTGGGCTATTTGCCTTGATCCGCCGGGGTGGCCAACATTTCCTACTTTTGGCAACTTTGGGATATGGAAGAATTGACATGCAGGTACCATATCTCCGATCCCACCGTTAACAGGACAACTAAGCGGTCTAGACAACGCTTCTGTTTTGGAGCTCATATGAATTTATTGACAAGTAACGTAACCCTCCACAATCGACTAAAAGAAATGGGCTGCGGAACGATTGATTTAAACACAGTCGTCTCGTCTCTCGAAATATGTATCGCCTTTGCGGAATGGAAGCTCCGAGAACTTGTCGCGACTCCTCTTCCGCCAGCAAGATTAACCCTCAAATTCTGGTAAAGGATCTCCCGTGTCTTAGCATGAGACCTTCAGCCGACATCCTAAGACTATGGCGTGGGGGTTTATCCTCCAATGATAGAGCTCGGTATCCGTTCAGGAGCTGAGAATATCAGAGCATTCTACGCTGTACATAGAAGATTTACCCATGACTGATATGCATACACTGGAGGATTCAACAACCCGAACTCTCTTCGATTGAGTTTAGCTGACCCCGCGGAGACCACATTCGCTACCACGGGTTGTACAAGAAACTAGTCCCGATTAGTTCCAATTTCACCTGATCGGGACGACGCGAATCTTCGAGGCGTTCTTGGCATCAGCCTCGCGAAATTCAAGGGGTCCAGCTAGGGTTTCAATCGCAGTGCTAGGATTATACCTCCGCCGACGTAAGGGTTGAGACGGTCCCTGTGTCAAGGAGCTCCCTCAGCCTTGTGTGCTATGGCGCCAGGGACATTTCCTTCTGTTTTATGTTTCCTTTTCTCCCCTCTATTATCTAGACGATCCTCGTTTATGATCGTCTGTCCGTTTCTTTCCCATTGTTCATTAGATTAGTACGGTGTTGCTGGTGTGGCCTAATTTCAGCGATTTTTATTTTTTTTTATTTTTCGTTCATTGACGCTGCTATTTGGCTGTTCATATTATTTCTCAAAAAGAGCGATAGTTCAAGATGTTTTCAAGCTTAACTACGAAACTGGCGATGAAGAAGGTCGGGTTGTCTAGCGATGCTCTCGATTTCTCTTCATCAAAACCTAGCAAACCCAGCGATGGTTCCTTGCCTGGTCTCGACGATCTGGAAGAGCCAAGTTCTGGGTGGCCAGCGTGGATGAGTACTAAGAAACTCCCGCTCACAGCACAGGCCTGGTTATCGCCCGTGCCTCCACCAGTTCCCATCGCCGAATGCCCTAAGCCCGGAGACCTGGCCCCTCTAGACCGAGATCGCCAGCTCACCTTTGGCGGCGGAAAGCCCGTTATAGTGCTCTTCCTGCGTTGCGTCGGATGTGCTTGTATGACTTGCCCCCACCGCCACAATACCACTGCATATCTTTTGTCGCTAACCACACTGAGTTCACAGTCGCACAAAAATCCTTCTTGGCCTTCCGAGACCTTGCAATCAAGAACCAAGGCAGACTCACCTGCATCGCGGTGTCACATTCCTCGCGCGAAGCGACGTGGAAATGGGTTGACATGCTGGGCGGCGCGTGGAACGTGGAAGTCGTCATCGACGAAGACCGCGCCATCTACGCCGCATGGGGGCTCGGCCTGTCGAACTTCTGGTACATGTTCAACCCCACGACGCAGGTACAGGGCTGGAAGGAGAAGGGTTGGCTCGGTATAAAAGTGGCGAACTCCCTCCAGCGGACGGGGACTCTGAAGCAGGACGGGACAACCAAGGATGCTACTAGTGCCGCTGCCGCGGGCGTGGGAGGCGCGCCAGGGGCAAGCGAGGGGCCGTCAACGGCGCTAGGGAATAAGTGGCAGCAGGCTGGCCTGTTTGCTGTAGATGGGAGAGGAACCGTAATATGGGCCGCGAAGGCTCTGCGCGCGGACGATTTGATGGATTTAAATGCCGCTGCCGCGTCGCTTGGTTTTTAATCACAAGCCTGGGTTAGACGCGACGTAATGAGTGTATATGTCACGATATATGTTGGTTATGGACGAGATGGAAGGTGGAAGGCATGTTGAAGAAAGGGAGGCTTTCGGATTCTAGTCTACATGGAATGGATACCCCTGGCCAAACTTGGCCAATGACACGAAGAGACTTCTTTCTCATGAGCGATTGTTTTATGGTGTGTGTCCTTGACAAGAACTGATAGTATCTCAAGTTAGCCGTCTGAATTGATCGTCATTTTCACATAAACGAAACCAGTGAATTTACGAAGCTACGATGCTTCTGATGGGTTGGTATGAACTCTGAAGTATTTACCTCCGGTGTGACTTTTTCACTGGATCATATCTTGAAAGTCTGGAGTAACTTGAGCGTAGAACATTACGAGAAAAAGCCTCGATTTGCAACAATCCGAAATTAAATCGACAGCACGCTCTTCTCGACATGACACATGTATATATGTATTATATATCGACCAGTGAGCCAACAACACAGGAAGTGGTGCTTCATGCAATATGGAAATAAAAGCTAAGAGAGGCTTGATCAAAGCCCTTTATTCGTGTAAGTCAAAGTCAGTTACCGCTTAGCCACCTCCCAGACCCATATGGTTCGTATAATGATGACAACACATCCAGTCAATATGTTGTGATCTATTTATAGGTAAACTAGGTACCGTGTCATCCCGTAGGTCTGACTTCAGACTCGAATACCCTCCAATGCATAAGGACGTTTGGAGAATCCCTAATTGTATAAGTACCGAGATGTGTATGAGGTTCATTCGATTATTAGGCCATCTACCAGTTACACGAGCCAGGCATATAAGACATCTAATACTGTTAGGTAAAAACCAAATAAAAAGAGTCTCACCCATTTTAGTGACTTCCACAGGAAGTCCTTTATTGATTACATGCATCCAATATAACAGCCAATCATACTTGGAGGACGTAAGAGCCCCTTTCAAATGGAAGCTCTTCGCTCTTTCTCCTCTACGTTGGTATCCGTATGTACCTCCCTAGTCTTGAGGGAACATTCCTTACTACTCAGACCCTCTGATGACATTAGACTTATAGGCAAATCTGAACACAGTGATATTCCATCCATTCAAATCAGTGAGACTTTGGAGCTTCAGCGACTATGAAAGGATCCCGTAGCTCAAGTGATTAGAGCATCACACGAGAGTGTGCAGGTCGAGAGTTCGAGTCTCTTCGGAATCATCTTCACCCTCCTTTTTTTACCCCTTGCAGGTACCTATTTCACTTTTTTGATAACACCCCTTTCACTTGCAACCCCCGTATTACCTACGTCTCTTTCTCTAGCTACCTAGTAGATAGAAGATTTGAACAGAGATCGTGGTAATCGGTATTTTACATGATGCCATATATGACCTACGGGCGCTCTTCATCAATGATATCAGTCACCCCCTATTATAACCATCTCCCCTTCCCATAAACTACCTATCAAATATTACACTTTGCTTTGACTACGTCCCCCTTTTTTGCTCACCTGAATCCTATTCAAGACCAAACCAATCTCAGCCACATCTCCAATTGTTGCCTGTTAAAAGCAATTTACGCACCGAATGTTCAATGCGCACTGAACGCTGCCACATAACCCAAGGAATAACAGAGATAGCTATATTCTCAATAATAGTTAGCCAAGCTCGTTGGAACCCGTAGGAAAATTCAAATAAGGCGTTATCTCCAAGTTGGATGAGGCTCCCGGACTGAAGCTTTCAACTTGGTAGTCATGGTATGCAAATCACATCAGACTATTCTTAAGGACTTCCTCAACAAGCTTCATGGATAGCTACCTCTACTTACAGTTACGGCATATACTTGTCAGTATCGAGAAACAGACAACAATATCGAGTACAAGCGCCATTTCATCTTATACCATCTGTTCATCACATCTTCACCCGATGGTTTACTTCCTAAACATTCACCACACATACACACACTCACTCACTCACAAGATCACACTTGGGAGAACCCATCAGCATAAGCTCAGGGAGAAAACGAAGAAGTACAATGCCAAGATATTTGCCAGTTTCCTTTTGCTGCTGCCTTTGCTGATGCCGAATCGATGTGCCAAACTCCCTGATGCGGACGTGCGTGACTCAAACACAAACATTTCCCCCTCCCCTTCCAGCCTGATGCTTTACACCCCGTGTAATGAGAAGAAGAAGAAAAAGTAAAACCTGGGATAAAAAACGAGAAGCCCCCCTCCCTCCCCTCTACGCGCGCGAAACACAGCCTTCTTCCATTAACCGGGTCCTTTTTAATTTCAGAGAATGAAAAACACCGCCATGCCACCCTTCCCCAGAAAAACACCCCTTCAGTAATTGTGGATATCCCTTCTTTCGCAATAGGATGAGATCTGAGCTATACTTCCCCTCTAGCAGCAACGTCACCTCGACCACACCTTAGATGTAAGCAACCTCGCAAAGACGGTAAAAAGTTGAGGACAGGCTACCAGTCTTGGTCCGATAAACTTCACGCCAATATCAGCGGAGATGACCTGCAACTCTCCCCATTGGCTGAATTGGTCACGGATATTGTCGTACAAGAACCGTGAAGACCTCCTGATGCAGCATCGATCCAGTAAGAAGTTCGACTAGTGGTGAGCTGAAGTATCGAGTGAAGTATCGTATTTGCGGAATAGGTCGTAGAGGTCATCGAATGTGCCGATCCAGATTGTTGATAGGAGACCGATCTTTAAATGCTAGTTTTCGTAACGGAGTTGAAGGGAAAAGAAATCCGTGATGAGTGGGTCAAGGTACGCAACCTAGGATTAGAATAGGTGTAATGGGGAAGAGATTGCAACCGCAACCAAAAACGCAGATCACCCTATGCCCTTGTATCCCTGCCGTACCGTTCCGTTACCAGAAAATGGCCTATCCTCTTTTCGTATTTCTTTCCGCCCAAACCTTTGCAGGTATCAATAAGAGAATAAGACCTCTTATATATCATTCTTGCATAGGTGTCATGTGTATGGTCTCAAGTAGAAAGTGACGATGATGTGCCAGGGAATAGAGAAAGGGTCGAAAAAAGGTATCGTAGGTCGAGAAAGAAAAAACAGAAACGCAACGAACTCCGAACAGAAAAATGTTTTCCACCCCTATTTTGCCAAATCTTTGTTTCCATGTCGTCAAAGGCCTGAACACCCATTGCTCATGCTGGATATACGCATCCCTCGCCTAACCCAACCAACCTGAACACCGATTTTTGTGCTGATTTAATCATCATAAGATTTCTCTGCGCCTTTCCAGCATCGGCCTTCCCTTTCAAAGCATGCCCCTAATAGCTCAATCATCAAAGGGTAGGCTTCAATTCGGGCGTGATGAGCGTAGTCTTGGTTCCTAACCCCAAACGCTCGCCTGAACTCCCAAGTTTGACTTATTTCCCCAGACACCTGAACGGCTGCCCCATCCGTTGTATCCGTCCGCCGCGGCACTGGGCGGGTTAGAAGGAGCTCCGGTGGTCGAAACGCCCTGGCTCGCATCCTCGCCATTACCCGAAGCGGAAAAGCCGTGACTTAAAGGAGACGGGAGGGGGGTTGTCGAGCGCTTGTTGAGCGCTGGGTTGGGTGCCTGCGAGCTTGCCGATGGACGCGTGCCGATAGGGGCTACTGCACTTCCGCCTTGAATTGACTTGGAGGCACCTCCCACTCGAGGAGGAGAGCCACCAGTCGGAGACGAGTTGCTGGTGCGGCTAGCCTGCTGGCCAACAGCGCTGTCAAAAATACCAATGTTAGTCGGGGGGTTCGACTGGGGGCTGGCGTTGCTGTTAGCACGGGATAGGCCCTGAGTCTCGGCAGACTGCGAAGCGCCTTCAGGAACATTAGGCGCGTTTGGCCGCCCGAAATCGTAGGCCATGGGAGAAGGACCGCGGTGACCGGAAGTACTGGTTGGCAAACCAGAGACCCCGACTCCAGGTCGGCCGACGCTGGACTCGTCCGAATAATTACCGTCGCCGCCGAAAAGTGCGCTACGCTGGCGTGCAATCAAGTCGCGGCGTTCGTCTTCGGACATACTGCCGGGGCTCAGAGCGCGATCAGGCTTGCTGTTGTAAGACAGATCACCAAGTACATCTGTTGATATGGGAAGTTAGCGCCAATTTGCGAAATATGACGATGTAGTAATTCGGCGCATCGTAACAAATTGAAATAGTGTTTTACGGGAGGTCAAAGAGGCATAATAGAAATATCGCGTGCGAAGCCGGGGGAGAAACATAGAACATGTTGACTCCGCCGAGTGAAACTTTTTTTTCTTTTTTTGAATTGCGACACAAGTCTCGTGCTATACAGAAGAGGGAGGCCTACTTCGGTTATATTGCTGCTCTTGATGATAGTTGCGAAGATCACGCTCCCGTTGAGCCGCCATCCTCCGCTTGGCCTGCATCATCTGCTCCGCCTCGTTGGAGCCGCGCGAAGGCTGGTGTCGTTGCGCAGCATAGAAGTTCTGCAGGTTGGGACCAGGATGGCCGGCGCGCGGGTCGCCAAACTCCAAGGAATGCGGTCGCGGACCATGCCCAGATGCAACTCGACCATCTACATACCAATTAGCACCTGTCTTCGCAAAAACTCCTCCAAGTTTTTTTATTATTTGTTTTCCAAGCACCCTAATACGCCTTGCCCCTCTTCCTACCCATGGTTGGAGTGAACTCACGTCGACCCTGCTGACCGTACATCTTCCCGCTCTTGATCAAATTATCGATGGCTCGTTCGACCTCTATTAATCAACAATGTCAGCATTAGAACCTAGTAGCGTGCCCGATCGTTATGCGCAATAATCGTCTCGGCCAGTGCTGGTGATGTGGATGCTTTCAAAAGATTTGGCTGCGCAATTCATCTTGCAACTTCCATTTCTCAAAATGCTTCCCTGTCGCGGAATTACGTACCCTCAATTTGGTAGGAGAAGGCGATCGATTCGACCTGGGGCGGGTTCGTGGAGTTGGTGCCTGAGATATCAAGGTTAATTTATAACGTTCTTCGGAACTTTAGTCGTTGGATATTGCCTGTCTGTTCTTACCAGATCGCGCCGGGGGTGGCGGAGGGGTCTGATGATCCCAAGTTGACTGCGATGGACCCGTGCCGGGCCATTGCGAATCTCCGTAGTACTGCTGCGACATACTGTCTCGGCGAATATTACTCAGTCCAATGCCTAGATGTTTTCCGTTCCCTAGCTAATTTCTTCACGCCCGGATGAAAGTGTGAAGGCAACCGTGGATTCTATAGGAGATTTAGGGTCAGCTTCGTCATGACTAAGTCCGACAATGAATAGAACAAAAGGTGCGTGTAGCGACGGCGACTGCAACTGCGACAGTATCGAATAAGGCGATAATTGGCGTCTTGTTTAGGAAGCGTGGTCTCGGAAACTTGAAGGCATGTCTTCTATTCGGGTCTGGTACGTTTTCTAATATTGATATATCCAGGCATCTAAATAGGTAATTATTTGATACAGGCCGGATTGGATATAAGGTTGTTGTTGTCCCCAATACCTAGGTACCCGACTAGAAGAATATTAAGTTTCGACCGTAGTTGCTTTGTAGTCGTGTAGTCGCTGCCATTTCATGTTCCGAGCGCGTCGACGTTAAAGCTTCGCCCTAAAAGTTGCCCGCGCGAGAGGGGGCGGGAAATAAAAAGGGCGAGAACAAATAATGGTAAAATCAAGTGGATTTAAAAAAAAATGTCTCTGGTTTCGCGACTTACCGAAAATCTTCAGCCCAAGTATTTTAAGGCGACACCTGTTTTGTTCGATTTGGCGACGGAATGCTCGCCAAAGTTCTATGAAGGAGAAAATAGGAAAATTAGAAAAAGTGAAAAAAGAAAAGACTGCACCACACAATTGCGCAGTACACACGCGACGGGGGGGGAGACAAGACGTGGGTTAGAAAAGGGAGGCGGCAACGGTAACGGGAGATGGCTACCTTCAAGTAGGTAGTAGGTAATTAATAGGAGTAATAAGAGAAATTATCGGAGGGACAGGTTGTAAGTTGATCTACCAGACCGGGTCAGAATGGGGGAATGGGAATGGGGGGGTTTAGGTGTACGCAGTACATACCTGTTTTATGTACGGTATGTATTGTACACTTTGTAGTGTACAAATTACCTACCTCCCACCTACACACAATACTTAAATACAACTAGAAATACAACTGATACTAGGGGTACTCCGTCTATAAGAGGTAGTACTTGCCTAGTACGGCTATGCTACTTCCACGCCCCCTTATTTTTCGCTTGCCAAAAAGGTACCTTTTGAGTACGACAAGTAGGAAGTCTCAGTAGGGACAAGTAGTGTATCGCGCGACGGGAGGAGAAAAAATTTAATGGGAGAAGGTCTCTTTCTTAGTCCCGTTGGTGTGGTCCTTTTTGAGCTCCCTGCTCCTGGCAGACCTGGGTTGGTTGGACTGACGACGATGGTGAATTTTTTAATGGGGCACAGATTAGGTAGTATCTAACTGGCCGAATCGTGGTTGGCCTACAATTTTTTTTTCCTTCGAGACCTCTTTTTTTCTGATCTTGTAAGGTAATTGTCTGTTCCCTGTAGGGAAATTCTCTAACAAGGGCCTATCCTGATGAGGTAAGGTGGTAGGACAACATGAAGATACGTGTGGAGTACATAAGTAAAGGGACCTAGAGTTTCAAGGTATTGTACATGTGCTTACTTCCTAAGCTTAAGCTTTACCTGAATCAACGGGTACGGTTTGTCTATTAAGCTTCTATTTAACATTATGATCTAAGTTTGAACGGTTAAGTAATCGATTCAAATACCAAATAGAAGTAACAGCAATGCCGTTGCTTAGGTGGGCAGTCATTGACCAGAATATTTCATTTTAAAATATAAAGTTGATTCCAACGTTTCAATATAACACGATGTAATCATTATGTAAGTAGATAGAATGAAGCATCTATAAGTAATCACGACGTTATACGTATAATACTTACCTATTTACAGCTGTTCTAATCATTGTTATATTGTTATATCAAAGTAGCATTGTTTTGAACGTTGGAAGATATAATCTTACATTTGAGTTGCAAATTGTGATTGTCATAGGACTTCGAAAAGCTTCGGTGTATTTGCAGTTTCCTCAACCCCTGGATTGGTTGAGATCTGTTCAAATATAAGTGGTTTATGCGACTGGAACTATGGGTTAGTAGTTGATATGCGTTGGCAGATATGAAGCATTCAATGTTCTTGTCTATTACTAATTTGCCTAGATAAGTCATCAGAACCTTTCTAGTACGACGATGAGAAGATTGAACGAATACATATATTATTGCGTAGTACCTTGTGCTTAAAGACACCTACCTAGTCTTTTGCACTATTCAAACAAATGCTGGAACGGTCAAAGCTGAGAAGTAGCACCGTTACCGGCTTCCTTAGAATATGATTGCAATATACGTGGTGGAGGTACAGAGAGTTACAAGGTCATGCCTGTTAGTAATCAACGGGAACCAGGATCTATTATGGGTCCATAAGCACACAAGTTGGAAACATGGGTGGATAGGATAGATGGATGTCTTTAGCGACTTCCACCTTTTCCATTACAGCACGCTAGGTATGTAGGCAGTACTTACATATAGTGTATGTATGTACCTAGATACATGTATTGTCCCTTGCCAACGATTTTACACTCGTCACCTTGCAGATATTTTACATCAACCGAATCCACCATCATCCAATGTCCTCTCATGTGGCCATCGTACTAATAAGTAAGTAAGCTACCGATTTAGTATAACGCTCCGCATGTTGGATGTTGTCCTCCCGTCGCCACTTACTTCAGATATAATAAATCGCAGACCATCAGGAAGTGGCTCAAGGAGACAGAGATCGATAATCAACCCTACTAATTAACCCCAGCTGCCCAGGTATCTAGTAATAAACCCCCCAAGGCTCAAAAGGCTGAGAGCACAGATCACAAAGTCAAGGCCGGAGTTTATTGCCGTCTGAACCGTTGTCCACCTTCACCTGGCACACCATGTCGCTTCGTTTGATTACCACGACCCCCACCGGCGCCCACCAGTTCTCTCTAGTCCTCTCCACATAGGCAAAGGACGAGGCAGGGGTTTTGAATCTTGTCATCTTCTTATGGAAGCCTCCCGTCTTGTCTCGGGTCGCATCTTGGACCCTGCGACCCGTTGAAACTTGCGGCTCCAGGTGCGTTTCAAGCTTCAAATCACCGTCAGAGTCCTTACTACGCTCTATTAAACAGCACGAACCTCGTCTCGACTTGACCGCTTTACACACCATGCATGTCTTGTCTATTTCTTTTAGCCCATGGATAGCCGGGTATAACTAATACGTACTCGTATTATCAACACTATTAGTCGAAGATTCGTTCTCACAAGTCTCTTATCGCTAAATACCTCGCAACATCTGTGCATACCTACCTACGATTATTGAGGCTTTGGATTTCTATCACTTCAATTTTGATGCTCCTTCATCGTATCTCGCATACAATTGCTTGAGAAAGGCCCGGGGACAGCTCCGGCGTAAAAAGAATATTCGATTTCGCCCCCTACGCAATACGCTGTTGTTACACGTGGTAGAGGTCGTCACGTAACATTGTCCCGCCTTGGATGATGAGTCTCCGTATGGTGCAAGGGTGTCCACAAATACCCTCCTCGCGGAGCGGATTACCGCCAGTTTATACCGGCGTAGAAACGTCGCACAACCGTCAAAGCCCGCGAGCCTGCACATACACGTAAGAACCAATAGTCACAAGGACCGGCTTTGTTGGGATTGATACGTACAGAAGGTATCAACATACCTCGGATTCCTTGTTTGGCATCTCGGACTCGATAGTCTTTAAGTAAGTAACAGAACCCTCTTTATACGGCGAGCCGAGCTGGGCGAACCATGCTCCAATTTCCGTTCGGTTCAGCATTTCCGAGGCAAGGTAAATTTTCCCGAGTTCGAATCTTGCCCTACGGCGCCTCAAATCTCGCGCATGCGTATACCCCTTGCTCGAAACCCAGGTAGCCTCACGGATGAGATCAACATCCTGGCAAAAACAGTAAGCGACAATTTGCTTGAACTACGTACATACACTAGAAATGTACAATATATATCTGTACATATGATTCCATTTCACCAGTCCAGTTTCAAATTAGAAGGATGAGGCCTTTAAAGGACGGCTAGTTAGTCTTCTAGACAGATGTTGATGATATACCATCTTTGTCTCTCACCGTCGTCTAGTTATGAGACAAGACACGACAACACACCATCAACGCTTTTTCTGCGGTAGATATGGGGGGAGTAAGAGTGCTGATCCTAAAGGAGCCAACGGTCTACGTGGGCTTGGCATCTCGCAGGTTTCAAGCAGGGGTTCCTATGCACAATTGACAGTCCAGGTCAATTAATAGCAAGGGAATTGTCAAAATAACGTGAGATTTGATAATTCAATTAATTGTGTAAAGAAAATTCTATCTTCTTCATCCAAGAGATTATGGCCAAGACTAACTGCAAAATCTTCAATGGTCTCCATATCGTGTCTCAGAGGAGATCACGTGAAAGCCAGAGATTTGAAGGCATCAAGGCATCAAAACACACGGACCACCTGATAACACTAAAATTATGAAATTGTATCTGACAGGAATCCATCCACCATCTAACCTCACGTGGAGGAACAACGCCAAAATTTCCACCCAGAGATGTGGTTCATCAGTGTAACAGCTACCAGAGAAAACGCACAATGCATTCATTCAATACAGGAGAACCAAGCAGAGGATAGTTGTATTAGCTCGCCACGGCCGAATTCCGAGGGTATGGGTAGCCTAGGTTTTAGACTAAGCAGGCTTGCCATCAATATATCTACAGATATTCTAGAGTTTCCGTTCCCCCAACCTGTCTACGTACCTGTCTAGGTGCATTATCGAGACACCGTGGTCGCGGAGTCGTGCGGACTTGAATTGGAGCACCAGACTATCAAAGTCCCGCAGACAAATAGTACATCTTTCAACAATTCTGAAGGGCTCTGGTTTGTCCGCCTCCATCCCAGGTATCTTTATTTTCCCCGCTAAGCGCTCTTAGCGACGATTAAATTCAACGTTCGGGGGCTTTCCAGAAACTAGCTTGTTCAGTGGCTCCAAATACCCGAGGCTACCAAATTGTGGGATGGCCCGTCGATTTGGCCACTTGAATAGCATTCTCACTGTCATCGATTAATGAATGGCCTGATCGATTACAAGGTTCTTACACAGTACATTTCGAAAGTCAAGGTGACCAGCAAAGAGGGTCTCTTCGGCGAGCCGATCGAAAAGGCCTGACCGTCCTTTTTCTCCATGAGCTTCCTGAATTGGCAATCTGCTCCTTTCGGTTCAATGGCGCTCGCAATTCCTTGGACCTCCACAACCCCATACCGCTCATCCTAGTACCCCTGAGGATAGTCGACTTGGATCGCGATTCCAAATACCACTCTCCAAAACTGAAAATCCGATGTCCATGGCATCGCTGACACCGATGCCTATCACTTCCTAACTCTTCTTGAATTCAAAGACCCAGTAAATCGCTTCCCATGGACTCGGTCTACTATTAGATCTGCGGCGTGAGAGTTTATGTTGATAATTAAGGAGGATGAGTTAATCTAGTAGATTTGTAGTTTAATGTAAAGATCTTCTACTCACACGTCAGCAATTCGGACATTTCTTTTCTCCCTTGCAAGCCATTCCTAGGTATCCAGTCAGCTAGGTTCGGATTCGGCCGAGTAATATAAAATCTTCACGATATTTTTAACGCAGAATTTATAAATTCAAAGGATCCAATCCGTATCAGCTTCAGTGAGAAAACAGTATGCATATTGTTAAGGTTTTCTTCAGGATACCACGGCTATCTCTATTGCATTTCCACGGACTCGGTATTCTCTCATGCACTTCATCAAATGCATATGATCTGAGAATGGCCTAGGATGTCCCAAACGTTGCCTCATTCAATCTATAGCTCACACTTGCTTCCACCTACAATCATGATGACGCTATTATTGATTTATTTCCATGGTCAGAGACTTGCTCTCTAAATCCGAACAACACCATAGTTTAACATTACGCTGTGTGTAAGATTGTTATTACATGTACGTAGATCAGGTCGGCAGGCAGGTGATATAAAGGCCATCTAGCATTTTACCATGATCTCTGTTAACTTAAAGCTCTTGCATGCAGCTGCAAGCGCTTCTTACGTACGTTCATGTACAAAACTGACTAGTAGCCTGGACTAACTTCCTAAATTTTGTTGATAGCCTATCCAGTAATAGGGAGCGCTGAAGCTTTTCCGTTGATAGCAACGATGGACCCCCACCGCCCGATCTCTGGGAGATTTCCTCTTTGTCCTCTTGGTCATCATCCAGCAAACAGGGCTTCCCCGCCTTACTGTTCTCCTATAAGATGCAAATCATGCCCGTCACCCTTCTAGTGATGACATCGACAATCTCTACTAGATAGCAGTCAAATTTGGTAGAGGCAACAAAAGAATCATCCACGGTTTTCTGCTAGATGACGAAGCATCTTCATATCCTATTGGCCATGGAATATACGATGTCAGCAAGGCAGTCGTCAGATACCATATTCTTACCGTCGGGCCTCACAAAGATCAAATCAGTAGCTAGAGGGTTACATGTACGTGGAAATTGGCCCAGAACACATCCAGCCGAAGAAATTCTTAGATGTCTGGCGTCCCAGTGAGCCCGGACACCTATTCCGGACCAGCACTTCAGGCACATTAGGGTCACGATATGTTTTAACACCGGATGTTATTGGTAAGACCTCAGGCACGTGCTTCAACTTGCATCCAACGACTTGCGTAGGACTGGCTGCCAAGATCTTCTGGAAATGTCTCGGTGGATCCTTTCCTTCGATTGAATCGGTTACCAATTGATGCAGTCGATGGCATATACCAGTCCCTTTTTTTCCTTTTCCAGCTGATCCGACAGGCTATTCTGCATCTGCTTGAGGCTTACCTCTGGTCGATTTTTCATTTGCCGATAAATCCCTCCGCCGGATGAAAGCTTATCGTGCATATATGTAAGTGTCAGCTGCGGTTAGTCTGTAGAACGTCGTGTGGCAGCCTTGTTATATAACACCTGGAATATCACCACCCCTTAAACTACCTACCTACTTAGCCTTGGAATGATAGAACACTAAAATATAATCCGAAGTCACCGTAAAATCGGGTTACCTAAATTAGACGCGGCGTTACTTTCACATCTACATATATCAACTTTGATACTACCGCGGACCTTACATGCCCCTTTTCGAATATCATGTCATATCATCAAGATCTTTGAAGTCATCGACAATTCATAACAAAGCTTCATAAACTCAACATAAAACGACACGCATATTGATTTTATCAAAATGTCTTCACATAACTACCTATATATATGACCTTCATTGATTCAACTCAAGATTGTTACTTCCAAGATTTGCGGGTAACTAGGCACGCCCTGTTAATGATGGATACCTAGGTACACTTTCATCCTTTTCATCGAATAAGTATCATGAGCTTGCTCTCCTAGATAGTTACCCAAATAAGAACAACCGAGTCCTTTAGATACGGCGTTTTGAAATAGGAGGCAATATCAAACTTCTTACTAATTTGATTAATTAGCATGTCTGACTCCCGAGTCCTATTATGTCTCCTGCATATTGGTAGCAACAGGATGCCTCTGAGCCTACTCGTGGCAGTGCCAAATTCTATCCTAAGAGAATCTATTAATGCCACCTTTCAACGAGCAATATGTCGGAAACTTTCCCTTAGTAATCTTGAAGTGGTCTTCAATGCCAAAGGTCGGCTTGAACATAGGTAGCCATAGAGTCGACCCGATCCGCCATCCCTATTCTCGCGTTTATGGGATTCACCGAGGTAAGAAACGTTCTATGAAGCAAATAGTAGTTACAATGAAACCTAATGTCCCACCACCGATGAGTTGTTCCATGACGATATATGGCTATCAAGCCACCTTACTTCCATACAATATGCCCCACCTCGATTATCACATCTACTACCTAGTAACTACCTATGAAGAAGTACGGATGGCCATGAATGAAAACATATATATAGCTATGTACGTAATAATTTATCCTTGGAATGATCACTATACATATAGCGACATTAATGTTTTCACCTTCCAGATATCGAGTGTTAAAAGACATGGTAAGATGTAGACAATCTTTCCCGACAGATCGACAAGCATCTTATCCCCCACAAACGCCACTTCAAGCTAATGCGGCGTGTTTAAGCCCATCGAGCCTCGAAACTTGCACGTGGCGTCCTCGTGGATTTTCAGCTCGACTGGAAACTGGTCGGATAAATGTGTCTTTATTTTAAGCCATAAAGAAGTTGACGTATTGGAAAGAAGATACGGGGGCCGACCGATGACATTTTACGTTACGGAATCATATCGATATCGCCTTTCCCCTGGCAAACATAGACCTGGACGTCTTACAGTTAGTATCTTGTGAATGAAAGTGCTTACAAGTCTTCGAACTGTTTGATATATGGTCTACCGGAGTATACTAAAACTGAAAGGACATTTGATCATACCTACCTTTTATTAAACCATTAAATCATATTATAAGGTATGTAGTCAATGGTGCTAAGAAGCTTAATGGTATACTTGAAATACTACTTGAAACGAGATCGAAGGAAAGAAAAGTTCGATTTGGCGCTAAAAGGGTGAGAATCCAATTGGAGCTCCCGCGTGCAGGCACTAGAAACATGTGCTAATCGGTGGGGCCCGGCGATAATGGACGGCCCAGCCCAGGGCTAGCCTTGTTAGTTAGCTGAAAAGACCGCTGACTGGGATATTGTAGCCAATGAAAGGGCCGAATTCAAAGATTTTGCAAGAGTTTACGAAAGCAACCACGCCAGTGACACCCCACGAGTCCCCACCTTGGCAACCCTCTGACGGAGGTTACTTCCCAGATCTTGTCTAACCTACCACGCCGACCGACCACATCGGTCGACCTAGACGGGCCGGACAACTCTTTTCTTTCTCTTCTTGAATAATTTTTCGCCTTAACATCTGAACTATCTTAATCTTGTCTACGAAGGGACAGGGTACTTGAAAGGCATGTTAGATATGCGTTGAGAATCCGTATATCTTATGATCTTGTTCTTATGATCTCTTGCTCTATCTCAACCCCGCCTTTCCTCTATCCAAACCGCGTACATCCTCCCATGTACGCACCTGAATCACGGTAACACTAATTGCAGGCGACTTGAAGTCTTTGCGCTTGCAGTAGGGGAGGAAAGAAAGACTTATAAGGAAGATTTTGTTTTCACGCTTTTTGGATACCCAAACTCACCCAATAATACGAACGACTCTGAAGGAGAGTCGTAATTGGTTGGCGCATTTTTTATTTTAACAAGATACCCGTCTCGACTATCGCATTGTATGCGACTTTCGGGAATCGCAGACACCTACGTTCAGACAATTCGAGATTTCTTTGGACGGAATCATCAAAGTCAAGGATATAGCCAGGTTGAGCAATTCGAAATGGCAGACTACCAAAAACCTGGCCAGTTTGAGCCTACCACCACTGTTGTGGTAACGGGTGGCAGCAGCAACGAGGGGACTGCTAGCAATGATCACGTTACTAACGAAGCAGTCGTTCATGGATTGCAGCAGATCGAAGCCAAGAAGGTTCATTGGTATTCATATCTCACAACTGCTGATTTCTGGATCGTCCTCTTAATGGGCCAACTGCTCTCGCTTTGCATCACTGCCACGAACACGTTTACGACATTCCTAGCCAACTACGGCACATCCATCCCGGCTTTTCAGACCGTCTTTATGTACATTCTGTTGTCAATCATCTACCTTACCTATACTGTATTTACCTATGGACCTAAGAAGTACGGCAAGATCCTACTCGTAGACGGTTGGAAATACTTCATTCTCAGTTTCCTCGATGTTCAGGGCAACTATTTCACCGTGCTGGCCTACCGCTACACCAATATCCTTTCCGCGCAGCTAATTAACTTCTGGGCCATCGTGTGCGTCGTTATTATCTCGTTTCTCCTGCTACGTGTGCGGTACAAGATTTTCCAAATTCTTGGTATACTCATCTGCTGCGGTGGAATGGGCATCCTGCTCGCCAGTGACCACATCCAAGGCACCAACGGCGGCACCGGGGAGAACATGCTGAAAGGCGATCTCTTTGCACTTCTCGGCGCTACGTGCTACGGTCTTACCAACGTGTTCGAGGAGTGGTACGTCAGCAAACGTCCTATGTACGAGGTCCTGTCCTTCATGGGCCTGTTCGGTATGTGCATCAACGGCGTCCAGGCCGCCATCTTCGACCGCACAAGCTTCCAGCAGGCGACCTGGAATGGCGAGGTCATAGGTTACCTAGTCGGATACACGCTCGTGCTTGCCTTCTTCTACACCGTCGTGCCGTTTCTGCTGCGCATCGCGTCGGCTGCTTTCTACAATATCTCGCTACTCACGGCGAATTTCTGGGGGACCATCATCGGCATTCACGTCTTCGGCTACGCGATCCATTTCTTGTACCCGATCGCCTTCGTGCTGATCATCGTGGGCTTGGCGGTATACTTCCTGGCGGGAAGTATCCTCGGCGAGAGCAAGAAGCCGTGGCTCGGCGATAACCAAGAAGAAGGCGTCGCGGGCTTCGGTACGGCGAAATTGAAGGCGTTGAATATGGCGCGGAAGCAGGGGCTAGGTACTGATACGGGGAACAACACGGTTTAGGGAGGGTTGGGATTTATTATAGATACTGGGACGTTAAGGAATTCAAGGATAAGCATCTGGGATACTACGGCTGAGGGCGGGATTTCTTGCCTACGCCTTGCAACGCGGATATTGGAACTATGGAAATAGTTTCTTGAGATGAACTCTGATAAATATATTGGGTATTATTGATATCTACATTCTGAATAATGTATCGTGTGTTTGTACGACTTGCGTGGATTATATTTACTTATGTGAACCTTGGATTGTGAAGCCCTCTTTCCCCCGTTTCCAGTTTTTCATAACTTTTTCGAAATCATGTTGCTATTCGAGCATCTAAGTACCTACGTAGATATTAATCGCGTATTCATATATTCAAGTTATAGTTAAGGATGATTATTCCTTGATATAACCCGTTGTAAAATTATAGGAATTATCCCCTCATTTGGCGAATTTTATGTTGCAACACCTGATATAGGTAGTTATACAGACCAGGCGTATGAATTATCGTGCAAATTTCACGATCATGACCGCAAGGATTTCGTAGGGGTCGATAATTGATGAGACTGAGCAGATTTTTAAGCTGTAGGGGCTAATGTGAAGTTTTAGGGAGTTAGTGACTGGCATATTTCACGTAAATCATGTGGTTCAATATCGGTCAATCAAATCAATAAGGTGTATAAAGCTTACCTATTAAACTATTCTGGTATTCATTCCGCTCCGAAACTGTTTTCAACTTAATTAAGCCGAAGTCAACAGGATACCTTAGGGTTGGCAGTCATGCTATAAGTACCTCCTGTCACGATCTATCTATTCAAAATTGACTGAGTGTAAAACTGTACCCAGGGAAAACCTCGAGTAATAAAAGAGGACTAGGTTCGAGGACGATAGGCTATTATCAAGTTTTCCACGTAGCCCTTGGTCTTTTATCACAACACCATGTGTCCTTCACTGGTCCACAATAGCATAGAATGTTCTATAGCAACGCCTATAAACCGAACCGAACACGGATATCCGTTTGCACCTACCTACATATTCGGGTTCAAGACTGGGAATCGATGGGACATAATGAGGTTGTTCCTCAAAGGGTCCTCGTATTATGAAGACCGCAGTTAAAGAAACGATATCATTCCCGTACGAAGACAATTATCTGACATGTCGAGATTCCGCGCTACAGGATTGTACCTATGTTACCGACATATTTCATATTGTTCTCGTTGCCGCTGAGACATCGATATACGTAGTCACCGAGGTTGATATCCCTTCGTAGTGTGTTCGCGAATGCTTCAAAACAAACGAGCTATTTGCGAGTTGCAGAGACACTAGCACCTTCAAGGCTCAGTTTCGCATGGCTGGCGTCGGTTAAAACGTTGCATTGAACTGTTTTAGTGTTTACATAGCTTCGGATGGCTCCGAGCCAAATACCTGCATCCCTGTATGATGTTTCATACAGCAATCACATATCGGCCCAAGTTTAAATCAGAGGAAGGAAGGGACCTTAAGTCTTCAAGATATATACAACATTGGATTCGATAACGCGGAATTTTATCCCTTTCCATTGGGTACGGAGTGAGGAAATCATCGTCATATCCGATTCAAGCTTTTCTACCAGATTCAGCAGTCTGCGAACCAAAAGGGGCAACCGGTGTTACCGACAGACTTAACAACCCACCCAAATGATATGATTTGATACGAGCCCGGGTTATAATACAGGGTCCCTACACGTGTCGGCAGAGGGGATGGCCCAAAAGATTTCGTCTCATATCAAGCATTTATGCGGCTCGAAGATGTTGCTTCCACTTTATCGAGGCTGGAACACGCTCCCAAGTGCACTAAGTCCACTAAACAAACTGTCTGACTGCGCGCAGAATCTAAAGGGGGAAAATGATGACACATCAAGGAGCAAGGGACACCCTGCCAAGAGCCTAAACATGGGTAATCGACCCCCTGGTTAAGGTACTTTCCCCTGAATTTAGTGGGGCCGTTAGCCGTTCTTCCCCTTTGGGTCTCAACTCTCTCTCGTCAATTCCCATCTTCTAAATGATCGATCACCATTACAACCGTTACACACATCTCTGCGTGTCTCTTTACTATTCTTATTATTCATCCTCTGTCCGCCGTGCATAATGTCTATTTCCCATTGTCGTGATATATCAATGCCATTATACACTCTTTTCGACTTCTCACGATTAGCTTAATTCATGCCTAACTTCACCGTCGGGGACGAGAGAGACCTTGGGTATCATCAGTAATAACCCTCTCTGGCTTGGCATTTCGAATACTACCTCGACCACGCAACGCACGCACGCGAGCGTGATAGTTGCAGCACTTCCCAAAAGGAAAAACACCATCTCCAATTCTTTCCGCATACATACTTACATACTAGTATATGCGATTCCTGAATTTGTTTTGATTCCTTTTTGCATAGGAGCCAATTGCTTCCTAATTTATTTTATTTACCAAGACCTCAAGGATTGTACATGGCATCCTGACTGACAACGTCGATTATATCGTGACGTCTTGCTCCTTGTCCCTATTACGATCGACATGGACTGCTAGCATCCTCGTTTCAACCCCGCTGTTAGACGCGATCCTGTCGCCAGACCCGGTTCCCTTTCAGCGGTCCGAGCAAATCATTTCTGAATATTATTGAAAGTCGGATTTTTCTTTGTTTTTTTCTTCTTCTCGGTGTTCAATTCCGCTGTTGCCCCCAACTGCTAGAGCTTACGGCAACCATTACCGGAGGAGGAAAGTGGTTAATGTTTCTTTTCGAGGAGGATCAATATGGTCTCATTTTTCGGGTTTAAGATCGGTGGCGGCGACAAAAAGAAGTAAGCTGAACAATTAAAATTACGTGAAATTTTCGATTAACGGTGTCACAGGAAGCTAGCCAATGAAGCAGATGCTTCACCAACTCAGCTGCGCCGAAAACACGAACAAGATGCTGTGACGGGAAGACAGGATGGGAAGCGTGCGCCTGATGGGACCGTCTACTCAGTTTCTCGTCCCGACACGTCGCACACGTGCAAGATCACAGCTACGCGGCCAGGAGCTTCACCGTACGGATCTAAAGGCGGTGTTGCAGCGATGAGCATGTCCGAACTTACGGATTCGATTCACCCAAATCTCAGGCAATGGGTGTCGAATCCTAACCTGGGCTCAAGTCGGTTCAATGCCTCAACCTCAGATTTAGCAGCAGTTCCGCCGGTGCCTGTGCGGAATCCTTCTCGACCAGCTACTCCTGTGCAACAGAAACCAACGTGGATGAACCCCCTCGATATGCATTCTACTAGGGGCCCGACGTTGGCGGCGTTGTCTGCACCAAGATCGCCTTTGGATCAGTTCGGACTCAAACTGGATATTCCTAATGACCATGTTTCTATCCATGAAGGCGACGGATCTCCAAAGGCCCCAATGCCCCTACAGATAAAGAAGCCGAGCCACCAGACCGCTGAATCGCCGAAGATGTGTCAATCGCCAAGGAAGCCTCCATCTCCTCCCCAGTCCGTGAAAGACATGGATAGGCATAGCCCAATCCGTGGACCGGCTGTGTTTAAGGATGATATGTTCCGGCCCTCAAGCAGAGGTAGCCAAAGAAACGTGACCACCAATCTCAAGGAAGTACAAAATGCCTGGGATATGCCAACCTATGGACCAGCGTCCATCCCGTCGCCCGTATCAACACCGCGGGGTAGTGAGGAGACGCCCACGAACAACTCGATGCATATGTGGTGTGAACCGGTTATTCGGTCAGTCGCGGCTAGGCGAGATACCATGACCTCCATGACTCATCATAAAGTGAGTATGCAAATAAAGTTGGAAGATCTTGAGAAAGCGTTTATGGATGAGCCGGAAACGATGGAACCTGAAATGCCCGGATTTCAGACACGACAGCTTGCGCGACCCCCGCCGTTGAACCTCGACCCTCGACCGAGGACGCCAGACCGTGCCGGTACATATCCGCCTGCCCCGTATATGATGGACCATCGACCGTTTACGCCAACCGGCGAGAACTCACGCAGACCTACGAGGGATAGATCCGGACCGCCTCCGGGCGCTATTGGTGCTCATGGAAGACCTGGGAGGCCGAATACCAAGAATGTACGCCGACCCGCTGCGGATGAATACGTGATCCAACCTTCGTCCCAGCCCCAATCCCGTAGGGTATCCCAAGATAGCTCGCGTCCGACTTCCCCGGATAGCCCTCTGCTGCCCCAGTCTGGTCCTCTAGCTAGCCCACGTTTCCTGCCGATTGATGCCCAACTCGCGCCGCCGCCGCTCAAAGGAGCTCGTTCTAATCTGCATATCGCAACATTTGCTCTGGATGATAATGAGGCTGAGGACCAGCTCGTAGCTCCGTGTATGGGACACCGCAACGCCCCGACGCCCGACGCTTCCCAATGGCCCATGCCTTCTCCCACGGAATCTTCGTTCGATGGCGCGCTATCCTACCGAGGCGAGTCGCCCTTTGTTAGAGCTGACTCTCCGCTGGAAACTCCGCCACGTGTGCTGCCACAAGGCGTGGTCGCACGTTCTGAATCGCCGTTCGGGTTTCGGTCTTTCAATTTCAGCAGGCCTATGACGCCTACGCTTGAGCAGCCACCGCTACGACGGGACAACACGCCGTCATCGGGCAGGTTTCCGCGGAATCCACCGAAGCGGTCCGAAACCGTGCCCGTGTCGCCTGGATTTAGGGATTACGAAAACTCACCGTCGGGCGGACCGATACCACCTCGTGCGAACACGGTAACGGCGAATGTAGGCCACGGGCTCAGGAGTCCGGCGATCGTGGGAGATGACTTCGGCGGAGGATTCATCTAGGCGCCTTTGCATATCCATAAAGCCTGCATTTCCAAACTCTTGCGTTCTGTACAGCTACTAGCGGGACCGGCGGCAACATCGATTTTAGGGCATCACGGCAGCATTCGTTTTTTTCATCGTTTTCAAAAACCCCATTTCCCTTTGTCAGGACACCCCATATAGCATCGCATTTGCAGCTGAGATACCCACATACCCCCTCTTCGCTGTTTCGAGGCTTTTGAAAATTGGGCGTTTTGGATCGGGACTGTTTAGGTTTATTAGCATAGCATTGTCATGTACATCATGTACCACCATCATTGTCAGCATTTCTCGAGCATTGGCGGAATTATCTTTTCTTGCATATATCTAGCGTTTCAGCGTGTATTTTCGGAGGATGAATTTTCTTTTCTTTAGAACCGCGCCTTGGGCGCCTGGTTAGGGGAGGCAGGTTCCTATTTTCTGTTTTCTTTTTTATAACACTGAACGTCTCTGTGCTGTATTGTTTTACTGTATTGTATTTTGGAGGGATGGCATGGGAAAAAATAGTTCGCATATCTATTGAGGCAAGCTCGTTCTACGTTCACGTAGGGTTAGGTTTTTTAGTGTATATTGTTAATGAGCACTCGCACGCGTTCGAGTGCTGATTAGATTGGCTTGTCTTCTATTGCTCTGTGCTGTATAGGGAGTGAAGCGCGCATTACTGATTTGTATACCTGAAGGTATACTTCCAAGGGTACGTCGTTAAAAAATCGCCGGACTTCACCTTATATCCTCCGATAGGTACCTATAGGTACTAGGTAGGTAGGTATCCCATGTTTGCGGGATATTATCAGCCATCTTGACGTGCAATTATCTAATCCTAGTACAGCCAGCTATAGGCTCCCCTCAGAATAAACTAGCGGGTTTTTCTTCCTGGGGCATATACGTAAAAATAACCTACCCCCTTTACCGAGTATACTGGGAAAAACGTCACGCAAGAGCACTTAGTAAATATACCTACTACGCATACTCCTCAAGTCCAGAACTTGCCTATTCCCCTCACTCAAGCAAGCAAGCAAGTAACACTCCATTCTCATAGGAAAAAAAGCTCATGGGTATATATTCCTCTCTCAAGCGTACACGGAAAGCTATACGTACAATCGCCCTTACCCTAGGCTCCACTTCCTATATAGAGCCGCCTAGCCTAGCGTGTAACCGTAACCGTACAACCGCAATCTGAACCGAACTGAACCGCAAACTGCAAGATATCCATCCGCCCTTTCATCATCATCATTGTCGTCCCCTTTTTTCACTACCCCTGCTTATTGTACACGGGCGGATTCGTATGCAAAGACCAGACCAGACAAGACCAGACCATGTTCAAAGCGCCGGTTTATCACCTCCGCCCTGATCCTTCGCCTTGCCGTCACCCTCCGCCGTGACCGGTTTCTCCGTCGTAGGTTTCAGCGGTTCGAAGGTAAGCGCCTCTTCGTCATCCTTGCCCTCTCCCTCGCCCTTCTCAGCACCCTTCGATGAAACCGGTACGCTGTCATCCACGAGCTTTTCCGCATCAGCTTCCTTAGGTACTTCCTTAGATACACCCTCATGGCCCTGCGATCCGCGCGCGTGAACCTCTTCTTCTTCATCTTCTTCTTCCTGCTGCTCGGGGAGGTTAGCATCGGATCGGTCGCCGTCGGTGCCTGCGGATATGGCCAACTTATCCTCCACGTCTTCGACGAGCTGGTCCAGCTCGTCCTTGATCGCCTCCTCCTTCGCCGTCTTGGATAGCTGGCGGTCCGCCTCCTTGTCGCCTACGATCTTGCGCCAGAGCGCCTCCAGCTCGTCGCGCCAGCCCAGTTCGTCCGCCAGCTTGCGCACCCCGGAGTCGCAGTCGCCTAGGACTAGCACGTCGTCCGCGCGCGTGCCCAGGTCGCCCACGCGCTCGAGGTTGAAGAGTACGCGGGGCACGCGCTCGCGTGCGTTGCGCGGCAGGCCCGCGAACGGGTGCACGAGCAGGCTCGTTCCCATGACGAGCACGAGGTCCGCGGTGGCGGTGACGTTGATGTTGTTGTAGAACTTCTCGGGCAACTGCTCGCCGAAGAAGACGATGTCGGGCTTGACGAGCCCCTTACACACCTCGCGCACGCAGTGCGGGGCCTCGCCGCGCTTCACGAAGTCGTGCATCATGTGGTCCGGGAACTCGGTGCGGCAGTCGATGCATCGCTGGGTGGCGAAGCTGCCGTGGGCCTCCACGATCTTATCGGCAGGCACGCCGGCTGCGCGCTCCAGACAGTCGATGTTCTGCGTGAAGAGCATGCGGAGCAGACCCTTCTTGGCCAGCAGTGCGATGAACACGTGCGAGATGGTCGGGCTGAAATTACCTGGATAGAGCTCCTTGGCTAGTAGGTAGAAGGGGGCCGGGTTGCGACGGAAGAAGTCGATCTCAAAGACGGCTTCAGGGTGTGGGAGATTGAAGCGGGAGAGATTGTGGTACAGGCCCGTCTTGGGGGAGCGAAAATCGGGGACTGTGCCATGGTGAGTGATATGAAATATAGAGAAGAGTAGTAAAAGGATAATATGTATATCATCAAGCATATTTCGCATTGCAAAAAAAAAAAAAAAAAAAAGGAACTTACTTCCAGCTGCGGTAGAGATACCGGCGCCGGTCATGACCACGATTTTCTTCGCGCCACCCTTCTTGATAAGTTGCGCGACAGCATGCAGGCTGCGCTCGGACAGAGTGTCCGGGGGAGTGTCCGGGTCGATGAGGCTAGATTGTTCTTGACCCATCTTGCGTCTTGACCACGGGCGTGGGCTTCGTCCCTTCTGGTGACGAGGTTTCTTTTTACGACCTATATTGAATGGTTATGTGAGCATCGAATGAGACTTCTATATGATGCCGACTTCGATTTTGAAGAAGGAATCACGAAATCGAATCAATTCTACACGGAATTATATAGGATTGGTCGAAGAAAAGTTGAACGGTGGAAAAAGAACGAATTGTAAATTGTAAGAAAGTAAATGTGAGATGTAAGATGCAGGTTACATCACTTTTCATAATTATTAAAACGGCGTAACCCGACCTTAGCACGCTAATCTAGCGCAATCCGTACTTGTGGGTAGATTTTAGGTTCAAAAAGTCGCCTCGAAGCCGGAAGCCTGGAGACATCGTATGGAGGGGTTGGTGCGTTGGTGTTACCTCAGTAATCGTATGACGCCGCGGGGCATTCACTGTCCGGGGCGTAACTTCGATACATGCATATCTCGGACATCGTTGACACTTCGGCCTCTCATCCTTGGCGTGGGCAACTCATATGCTGAATCACCTCAGCACGAGTCGGGTACTACCACATGAATTACTGTCGTCACATGTTCCATGAATCCCATAACGTGAATATTCCATGGTCACTAGACACACATACGCGATACACACATGCATGTCGTACACCGGCTCAAGCTTGATGCGTTTCATGGAGAAGGTGGCTCAAATTATATACTCCTATAGGACTAACTCGGAATTCACCGAGTTAACTATTCCATGAACCTATCAATAAACCAGGTAGTATACAGAACGGTCCTCGTTGCTGGCATCGTGGTTTCCACTAAGTGGCTCGTCACCGCATTAGACACCGGCGCTGCCGCATTAGAGCCAATCCCGTTCTGCTGGGCCATGGAGTGCATGCTCTCTCTAATAGAGGCAAATTGCTAACACCTTGGCTTTCGTACCCTTCCTTGCCCCAGTGCTTATTTATGTTTTATCAAGTTTTTCGTAACGATACCCCTTTTGTTCGCACTTCGCACTTCGCACATAATTTCGTACAAATACAAGCGTGAGTCAAGTTTCGATCACTCCGCACATTATCTAGCCCATTCAACCGTTTCGAGTGCCATCATGACAAGCACCAGCGTCGAAGGAAGGATCCTAGAAGCGATTAGTATTAATTCAGACAGCGTAACGGATAATAAACAACTTACCAGATGACATAGCTCTGGAACAAGATCTTAGACATGACTCCTTCGTACACTTCGTTGATCTGACAGATTTGTGCCAATTGTAAAGCACTCGGCGCACCCGTGAGGAGAAAACAGACGATAACGAATATCGGATCGTCAAGGATGCTAACCGGGACATATTTGGCGAAAAGTGCTAGAACGGGGGCCATGATGAGGGTAGGGAGCAGCATACGACTGATGAGCGAGGCCACGAGAAGTTTCTTCCCGATTTGCTCCTCCTCCGGATCTCTAGTAGTGTGGTTTTGCGTGTTCCGGGCTAGGTTAGCACCTAACACCACGAGAATGAGAGGCACCGCGACACCACCGCTTTGCGATACGGCCCTGGTCACACTGTTGTTGACAAACGTTCCCTCCTGGAAGAAAAGTCGCTGTAGATCTGGCACCGAAGCTACAACGATAGCGCAAAGCATAGCCCATAGCGGCGGGTTCATGAACTCCCACAGGAAGTTATACACGCGTAACCATCCTCTCCACATCCCGGTCAAGGCAGTCTGAATTGGGCGAGGTAAACGCTGGAACGTACGCTTGAAGAATTCGATGACATGCTGTTCGGTGGATGCAGCGGCCCTCTTAATACCAAGCTTTGCGCGAACGTAATAACCTTGGACTCCGCTCGGAATATCCGGATCGTTTATATCGTGCATACGGGGGAATGCCATGATATCGCCGGGCCCGGCCGTTACATACTGTCCGCTGACGCCGTTGGCACCGTTGCCTTGCTTCTTCCCAAAGCGTCTCCGTGTACTTGCATCGTCGTCCGAGTCGTCGGGCGATGCTATCGACGTGCCAGCTACCGACGTGCCAGCTACTGGAGTTCTACCGGCCGGTTCGTATGCATCTGATTCGTCCGAGCTTGCCGAGTCGTTTTCCGCCGTGACATTTCCATCTAAACCTGGTATCAAGGCCTCTTGGGAGAGATTATCCCGATACCTTCCTTCCTCGATTGTTTCATTCTGGTACTCCTCGTATCGACTCTTAGGCGCCAACAAGACGTGATATCCCCAGCTCCACCTAACCAATTGTCCAAGCTGCTGGAAGATTAAGAGGTACAAGATGCCGCGTGCGGCCACTTCGTCATCATTATCGCCCGGTATCCTATCCCAATGGAGTCCCTTCAAAGTTTGCGATAGTGAGATAACCAATGAGATAGGTAACGAGTTGGAGTTTCCAAACACACCCATCGCCGTTACGAAGTTTGCCGGACGTTTGCCAAACCGGAATGCCTTGGATACACCGACGGATACCACATACGACACGGCGGTCTGTATGACGAATATGAAAGGTATCACTGCAAGATCGATCAACTTGTCGGCATTAAGTTGCGACGCCAATTTCGTGAAGACTAGTTGCCCGTTAGCGGAGAACGTGGTAGAATAGGCATAATCATAAGAATATACGTACTTAGGCATGGCGTAAACAGCATAACATTTAGATTCGCCAAGAACTTCTGCTTGTCGGCATCGAAATGTCCTAGCCTTGCGATGATATATCCAGGTAAGCTAACACAGACGACTTCCAGTACGGCCTCGAAGACCAATAATATTAAGTGGTCAATGGAAGGATGCGAATCGTGAGGCTTCTTAAGTATGGAGAACGCTGTCGGTTCGGGCGCCCAGTCCATTCCAGGATTATTGGCCCGAAAGGAAGTTGGATTTGTCGACGTCCAATCCATATTTTCCAACATATTCGATGAATAAGATGGTATATATCCTGGTTGTTGACTCTTACAGTTGACGGATGCTAGCGGTAGAATTGCTCGATCGTATGACCGAAAGAATTCCTTGATTAGTCTAAAGGCACAATAGCACGATAGGCACGGTATTATCTTCGTTTGATTTCGTCAAGAAATCCCAGCGTTATTCAGACCAGCTGCAGAGTCGTCAAAGTAAGACCGGGAGGACCGAAGAGAGGTCGTCGGAAATACGAAGGGAGAATGGATATGGATATGGCGCGGTGCGTAATCCCTCAATCCCTTAAGAAACGAAAATGTAAAAGTGGAAAAGGGAGAAGGGAAGGGGAAGAGTAAAAGAATAAACAAAAGTGGAAAAAAACAAAAGTAAAAAGTCTTTTTAAGAATTAATGCCACGGGCTACACGGGAGACTTGTTGCCCAGCCGTGCCCAGAGGTAAGGATTAAGGATTGAGAAAATAGTTAGGAAAGATTGGAAAGAATAGACGGGATAGACGGAGTGATCAGTTGAGAAGTGCATCAAAGGATGAGCCTCTTTGCGCTCTGGACGCACCGGGTAATTCTGCTTTTGGATTCCGCCCTGCGACCCTGGAGATCTCTAGCCATTTCTAGATTCTGGATCGCGAATTTTGGTGTGGCTAGCGCAGCAGTTGAGGCGAGAACCTGCAGGTCCGCTACAGGTGGATACCTATTTAGGTTCATCCTCCAAACCTATTGGCCGATTAATGCCGCTAAAACGAATCTTCAGGCTTCCTTTGTCGCATACGGTCGCAACAGGTGCGAGCGCCAAGTGGGGGCGAAAGATAACCCCGTAGTCCGATCAATGATGCTCAATTAGTGCACATTGTGCAGTAGTGTACGTACCACGTACCGCCATGTCGGAGACCTCAATCGTTCAGGTTTAATTCGTTTCAATCAGAACAACATTAAAATTGCTACACTATGACGCCTCCATTTCGGTATTTGCTGGATTACATACTTCGTACAAAACCCAGCATCCATGGATTGGCATTAATCTTATCAATCTACACGATAATACGTATTTGGCAACTCTGACGGACATCTTGACTTCTTGAGAGACGTACATATGCAGATGTACTGCTTGACCTTTGTCACGTACATCTACATACATATGTACGCACGTTCGCCCGTATGTATGTATATATGATATGTTTTCTGTTATAATGATGTGATTAACTCGCAACTATCCAGGGCAGCTAGGGTAATGCGAATGCATAGCTGCGGAATAATCCCTCTACGGTTTCTCACGATACCACTCAACTCGCTCAAGCCGTCAACGTGCGCGGATAAAAACTCTTGGCTCATTACACTTACTCAGTTTAATTCGTGCTAAAGTCGCATCTGCTCCACCGAGACAATTCTTGAACTTTGCAGACTCCATGCAAAGAACCTGACGATGTTTGTTTGTTCGATAATACGCATGCTTGGCTATAACTTGCCGTTTCGACATTCCCTCTCGGAATATAATTGCAGATCTAATTTAATAGTCATACCTCTCTCACAACTTCGCAAGATTAACTGAACAATCAATCGATAGGCTATATGAGCCGAGCCGTGACATAAAGCTGCGGTGTTATCGAGTCGATGCTTCGAGCCGTGAGAGCTGACGAGGCCATGCAAATTACGCGATGCAGCCAAGGTCGAATGACATCGGGCAAAGGCCTGCCTAAGTACGTGGACTTGTCCGGTACTACTGGAGTCAACCAAGCAATTGCCCGAGCAGACCGAAGGCTCCGCAGGCAGGATTTATATAACGTCCTCACCGATAGGTTGAGCCTAAGGTAAAAACAGCACGACTTCCAAGGTTGTCCCGAATAATTGGATATCTCTGAGTTGTAGGCAGAAAGATAAAAGGTGATTCCAATTGGGTTGAAAAAAAAGTGATGACGATGTCGCAACGGTGGCGATGACGTTATTTGATCTTATCAGTTGCCTATCGAATGGGCATACGTAACATCTGTGGCTTGACGGAGGGCGCTAAGAACCCAACCTGCTTCCAAGCTTTATTCTGAGCCACTCAACTGCCATTCTTACCACTTTGTAAGCGTCTGGGCGCTGGTGTGGTTCAACAATTCAAACAACTCAAATATTTGGCAAGGAGCTTCCAAGGGGCGATGGTGAGACACGTTGGCACGAAGTACAAACTTGGTTGAGTTCTCTATGCTTCCTTTTATCGTGAGAGAAGTATGGGGAAATCTTTGTACCTTGCTTATGGAACAGACGGAGTGGCTCTCTCTGCCTTGGAATTCCAGAGTATATTCCATGCAGTCTATCTATGGTACGACTTTGACAGCATCATTTGCGGGGTGGTGAAGCATTTAAGGGGAAAGATCACCGATTGTTGTCAGTGTTGGCATTGGGTTATGTGGTGTGTGATGTATTGCAGCATACCAAAATCATCACCCAGGTGCATATTCAAGTCGGCTCGTGATAATTGTGATGTTCCCCCACTTCAGGGTCTGGCTGTATGGCAGCAAATTCTCCAACCATATGGAGTCATACAGCCATAACAGCCCATTGTTGACCTCATCGAAGCTTCACGTTCTTTTCAAGTTTTCCTTACCTACATACATAGTAGCCACATGTGCATCTAGAGCGATCATCCTCTTATTGTTGACTATATGATTCTTTTCAGCGGGCCCCATATAAGTGACGCAAATATTTCTCCTTCAAATGTTCGTCACTGAGTAGCAGGTGTCTACATACATACCACCTACCTACCCAGTCAGCTAGTAAGATATAATTGACATATCTAAATAACTTGAAACTACTAGGGATGTTATGATCGGTCTTCCAAATTGCTGGAAATGATCTAGCGTGGGTAGTATAGGTAGTATGACAATATGGGCGGTACGGATTGTCAAATTTACTAAGCAGGAATAAGGAAAGAGAAAGATCGAGTTGACAAGAATTCGATCTTTGATGATCTGCAATTATTGTTTCGTACTAATTATCAGAACCTATCAGAACCTATCAGAACCCGTTGATTGGGCCAGCACAAAAAAAAAGCTTTAAGCTAGGACCACGTGAGATTCCCAAATTGCCTGTACCTTCTGTACCGTACACCCAGAGGCTCAGCAAGTCTCAGCATTTTGAGAGAAGGTGGAAGGGATAGAAACGCGGGGCACATCCCACCCAACCCAGTCAAAGTCAGTCATAGTCAGTCAACCCATCCAGGCCATCGTAGCTGCCACCCAATTCATTGAATCTATCCACTAAAATCTACGGATACTACCACCACTACCACCATTGACGTCCCCCAATTTGTTCCCCCCAAATCATTAAATCATTCCTCTCCAACAAAAGTTACCAAAAGCGATTCTAGCAATCCAAGGTCGATCGCACCCCGTTCACGTTACTAGACTGAGCTCCAAAAACTTCTGAAACTTTCGAAAGGCCCAAGGAAGAGGAGACACGTCTAAAAAGAGGTTCCACATCTTAACAATCGTCAGTTTCTTCTCTCCTTGGTAATTACACAGTGGTGCCGCTTACATCCGCTGTCACATTCGTCCCCAACGAAACCTTGGAACTTCAATACGACTATACTACCATTCTTCCCATACTACATACATCCGTACCACATATTACATACTACTCCTCGTTCTCTAACGTACTATCGACCTGTATCGACCTGCCGAGAAACTGCCAGCTGAATGAATATCACAATTGGGCAGCTCAAGCTAGTGTCTCGAATTTGACAAGGTTCGTGCAGCCCTACATTGGTTACCTCATAAGGTTGTCTGGACCGTCTGGGTTGTCAGGCAAGATCCTAGCGGCTTGTTCGCGATAGATGGAACCCAAGGAACCCAATAACACCTCAAAGTACTCAAAGTACCTGAAAAGAGTCAAGCTCGGGCTCCGACTCCTCCGTTAAGAACCATAAATCGCTAATCAAATAAAATCACCATCCTGTAGACTGTAGACGACTCAGAACCTCCCGTGCCGACGAATCGGTACTGCGCTTTTTGCCACTTTTCCACCTGCAAGAAAAATTTCCATCTCTCCTTCGCAAGGACATCCCGATATTCTTTACTGGCCACCAAGTCGCCGAGGCAATACTCCATAAATCAACGGTTTAACTTTATCGCTTGTTGTATTATTCCTTTCCCGCCAACCACCAACCTGCCCTGTCTAGTCCAAATTACTACAATCCATACCATCATATCGATCTCTATTCATCCAACGAAGGAAACAAAGCCTCGATACTAGCTACTGGTCGGTGATGATAGTAGAAGCGCATTCCTAGAACTCTCCTTTTTATACGCCAGAACCTCTACCATGGCTGGCGAACACCACGACCCGGACTCGGTGCCTGCGACACCAGATGAGCTGATAGATAGGGATGTCCTAGGTACCCCCGTATCGCCCGGTTCCGTCGATTCCTCGGAAGCCACGACACCGATCGATACGCCAGGCGAAAGCCCTTCCGAACAGCCTAGAAGAATGCCATCCTTACGTTCCGTGTCTGATCCGCAAAACCCGGGTCACCCAATGACTGCCTCATCTACACATATTGGAGTCTTGTCTAATGCTAGACGTCCTCCTGCTACAGGTGCACATATGTCTAGCGGCCGTCTTCCTGAAGACATTAACGCCAAGATGCGAGCCTTCCACCTCTCCCGTCAAGGAAGCTCTGCCCTAGCTTCACCACAAGGTACTCCACCTTCAGGGCCTTCAGCAAGTGGTTCGGTCATGGGTGGTTTGCCTAGGCATCTTCAGATGCCCGGAGCCCCCCAGAGGCCTGGTGCTCCTTCATTTCCCAAATCGGCCCCCTCAGTACCCTCATTGCCTCCTGGAGTTGGTGGTTTGGCAAACAAGCGACGGTTTGGGCTGAAACTTGGGGACATGGGCGGAGGAGCTCCGCCTCCTATGCCCGGATCTGGCGTTTCTGGTGGAAGTCCCCAAATGTTACCCACCCAGAACGGGAATGCTCATAATATGTCACAAATGAAGCAGTTCGAGGAGTACATCGATTCTGAAAAAGGGTACCTGACATTTAGAGGCAAGGCGATCATCACAAACAAGGGAGTGGATTTCTCGGATGGGTCCGTCTTCAGGATATCGCTCGACGAGGTGGAGAAGCTAGATGAACTAGGTAAAGGTAACTATGGCACCGTCTATAAGGTGAGACATACGAAGCCACGATTCCCACGTTTCGGTCCGGGTCTTTCCGGATTCAAAGCGGCATCTTTAGCGAATCTGCCGACGGTTCCGCAAGACCAGGTGGATGCCGAAACCAAGACTGGCTCTAACACTGGGACGGTCATGGCTATGAAAGAAATTCGCCTGGAACTAGACGAAGCAAAATTGACAACAATCTTGAAGGAATTGGTAATCTTGCACGAATGCGCATCTCCGTACATTATCGAGTTCTACGGAGCTTTCTTCCAAGAGAGTGCGGTGTATATGTGTCTTGAATACATGGATGGTGGCTCGATCGACAAGCTCTATTCCGGGGGTATTCCGGAGGAAGTGCTCCGCAAGATCACGTATTGTACCGTGATGGGCCTTAAGGAATTGAAGGACAAACACAATATCATTCATCGCGACGTCAAGCCCACTAATATTCTTATAAATACTCGAGGCCAGGTCAAGATTTGCGATTTTGGCGTGAGCGGCAATCTTGTAGCAAGTATTGCCAAGACCAACATCGGATGCCAGAGTTACATGGCCCCTGAACGAATTTCGGGTGGAGCTTTCATGCAGGCTGGCGCAGGAGATGGCACTTACAGCGTCCAGAGTGATATATGGAGCTTGGGTCTGACAATCATCGAGTGCGGTATGGGAAAATACCCCTATCCTCCAGAGGTGTCCTCGACAATATTCAGTCAACTCAGCGTAAGTGGATGGCACGGTTCATTCCCTACTCTTAATCAGGTTGACTAATCATTATATATAGGCTATCGTCGAAGGAGATCCGCCCGATTTACCGGATAAGTACTCCGAAGCTGCACGCACATTCGTGCATGGGTGCCTCAACAAGGTACCTAAATTACGGCCAACGTATCAAGCCCTGCTAGCTTCAGAATGGCTTAAGAACCTAACGAAGCCGGAGACTATCACGGAGGAAGACGAGGAGGCCGCAGAGAACGAAGCCAGCGCGGAAGCGGTTGCTGGCGCGGCTGGGAAGTTGGATCTCAGTCACTCAAGCACGGAAGACCTGGAGGTTTCGACATGGGTAAAGGACGTCCTCGAGAAGAAGGAAAATGGGCAGTACGGAGAGACGGAAGGACAGCCAGCGCTCCACCATGCCCCTTTGGATGCCGTGAGCCCGCTGGCTAGCCCGCGAATTGGAAAATAGAAATGGGAGGAACCTTTCCGATAATACTCTTTAGACAAGGACTACCAAAGAGAGGGAAAATTTCTACAACTTGGTGGAGCAGGTTCTCCACGATCCTCTCTCACTACTACCACTTCGAGAACATAGCATTGCTTGGCGCACACATACTTCATTCGACACATAGCAGGCCAGGAGGGTGGCAGCACTTTGTCTCAACATTTCACAATTTTCCTTCCATTTGCGCAAAATGGGGTGCTTCTAATCGGGATTTATTAAAACGGCATTCGGGCGATTAGGAGGCGTCCCTGTACACGTATTCGGGATAAGGACGGATGGCGGACGGGAGAGACGAAAATACGGAGGAAATCCGCGTGTGACAATACTAAAATGTCAAGAGGACTCTTCGTTTTCATCATCGACAAATCGACCATTGTACCATTGTTTTTTGGTTTTTTTTTTCTTCTAGCATCGCTCGGATGGAAAGAGGGAAGGTGGCTTTCGTCTTATATATGAATGAAGGAGAAGTTCGACGGGGAGGATGTGGTGACTTTGAAGAACCGAAATGGGTCGGAAGAGAGATAAGATGGGAATTCACATTCCACTCGGAGTTTCGGGAGAGACAAGGGACATCATAGGAATAGGAACGGGATGGGGAATGTATGGAAGTAGGGAGTGTAAGGGGATTCGCTCAGTTTGGCAGGGTCAGATTGTCGAAAGAGATTCTGTTGTTGCGGCTTGGTGGAAGAAAGAATGACGACGAGAATGAAGATTAAGACTGGAAGTGGGTGAACGAGGAGAGGAGCTAAGAGTAATGCATATTTAAAGCTGAGCAGACGAGCGAATGATGGGGACAGCTGCATGGATGACAAGACTGAAGAAGTAGTAGTTGAATTGAACTGAAGTCATACCTTGCTGTCGGGAATGAGTATATTAATAAGCCGGGCTAAGTCAGGTTAAGCTTCGAAAGTCGTGCGTATGTGATGTAGTGATACGATACGATACGATGATGCGGTAGAATAGACGTAAAGGCGCAATGGTATACTACGATATAGGGTGTCGTACCTACGTGTCTAAAGGGGCTAGATGACATAAGTGATCTAGCACACCGAGAAGCTAAATGGGATGAAAAGCTTTAATTCGAGGTTCAGAGAGAGAAGCGCCGTCCTGATTAAAGATAGGTGTATTACCTACCTAGGTAGACATATATTGACCGTCATATTTTCTGGAAGGTCGATGATCCTGGATCATATAAGGCACGTCTGTCCGCAGCTCCCCAACTTTCAGCTCTGTAGTTCACTAGGTACCTACCCACTCAGGAGGAAATGACCATATTTATACACATCACATCAAGTCACAATTCTAGGCACTTCATCAAGCAGAAAAGCAAAGCCCTCTCAAATGCGGATAGCATCTCTTCGTATATTGCTCCATCGCAAGAACCCAAAAGATGCCCAGGTCCAGGCCCATACTAACTGATCTACCATAACGATCGAGTAGGCCGTAGTATAGCTAGCTGGTTGTAGATTACAAAGTTTGGTATCACAAAAGTTTCCATTATTATAGTTAGTTATCCACAATCCAACATGTCACGTCCACACTTCTCTTCTCTTCTCTTCTCATCATGTCTCCTTGCATTTCTCCTCCTCATTTGGGCTTGCGGTAGGGCATTAAGTATCCGCCGTTCGTGAATTAATATCGTCATTATCCATTACTCCGAGCAAGCATAGCTATAAGCATTAGCATAGACTAAGGACCACGCAGATCCCTCGGCCTGCCGTTTTTTCGTATCGTCGATCTTTTTAAAGTTGGAAAAAAATCGCAATCTCGTATTCCTTCTCGTACTCGCGACGGGACCAGCTGCTATTTTCCGCAGTTCTCTCCTCACTCGCAATTCTCGTGATGAGGCCGAGCTCAAGAGTAGTCGTCCTTCACCCGTCGACCGTTCATATCGTAACTTCGTCGACTCCGCACGCTCCTCTGGCGTCCCCATCGGCGGCCACCACTATAAGTACCATCGCCTCCACCTCGGATGCCGACGCAGAACAGTATCGTGGCGATGAGCAGCGCGGTCCAACTACCCCAGCTGAATCCAAATGCGTACCGGCCTAGACTCGCGTCGCGGCCGTCGGCCATAAACGCATTGCGCAACTTGACGAAGACGGCCGTCATCATGGAGACGGCGATAGTGTGGAAGAACAGGGCGGTCAGCGCAACGATTCCTGCGATGGCGGAGCCCAGACGTCCACAGCATGCGACGAAACCGGCGAAAAAGGCCAGGACCGAGAACACAAGCGCGATCAGGTAGAAGACCCAGCCGAACCGCCACATGTAGTAGAAATAGAAGCTAGTAGTGTGGCCGCCGTGGGATCCGACGACCGAGGCCGGCGCACTAGACGGGTCGCCCGACCAAGCCCATCCCAAAGGTGCAGCGGGCGTCGCGCGGCCGCAATCCGTGTTGCCGTCGCCGCAGATGTAGAAGTACGCCCACTGCGTGACTGACCGCGCTCCGGTGATGCCGGATGTGTCGGCTCTGAGGAAGAACGTGTCCTTCAGGGGCGACGTGTTTGTCACCGCGGAGAGGATCACGAAGAACAGCATGACCAGAGAGCCGGCGAGGAAGATGAGGGAGAGGGGCGCGAGGTAGGTGTTAGGCCGCGCCATTTTTGCGGGGGTTTTTTTCGGTGGCCGGTCAGGACCAGAGCCTTGTGCGAGGTTGCGCAGAGCTGGGGCTGGGGGACCTTGGTTTTATTCCAGATATATTCTCGGGAGTCGGGAAAGTTTGATCGTCTGAAACGTCCGAAAGGAAACCCAGCTGTCGAAAAATTTAGAAATTCGGACAGCGGGAAACTTTTTGGCTTTGAAGGGATGGAATCTGTTTTTGGCGGGCGATTGGCTTTTTTTCGACAGGGGAAACCGTGCAATAAATCGTAGCTAGGGATGCGAACTCCGGCAACACACTTTTTTTAACAGGAGGCTGTTTTGTTCCCAAACGCTAGGGCCAAGACAACAGTCTCTTAGATTAAGATGTCTTAGATACGAATCCGGATGGCGGGATCAAAGCCGGGTCGGGTTGATGTTAGGCTACCAAATTCTTATCAACCAGCCGTACAGTATAAAAATGGACAAAGAGGTTGAGTGAAATATGGATTAGATAAGTGAGCTATGTATTATTCTCAAAAATGAGGTTTCGATCCGGATGTGTATAGGAAGAAATTAGAAGATGGAGAAGGAATTAGTCGTACCTAGGTTTTCAATATAATGGAAGGGAAAAAAGTGAAGCCCTTCTTTAGAGTTTGCTGTTCATTATCGAAAGACGTCGTCAAAAGTGGGCACGAGCATGCGCCTGGTGGGGCAGAATGACGACACTGACGAAGCTATTGGAATAGCTCGTTACCAGAACAGGACTAGACCTGCCAATTAGCCTGAATAGTGCCGCATAGTACCGTACCTAGGTAGTTTCTAGGTGGTTTCCTTCTCATAAACTGGCTGCTTCCGAAGACTTCTTTCCCAAGGAAAACCTTTCGCAGCTTCCTATTATTTCAGGTTCGATACGACGTAGAATTAATTCAGGGTTAAATCCATTGGAGGTTCGGAACTAAGTGCATTAGTGTGTTGCTGGACATACTATTACTATTTGCATTACTATGCGCGCCTACCAACGCTTACCAACGCCAACTTGCACCTACTGCACCTACATAGAATTTAATCACAAAAGCCACACTATCCATACGTCATCCGCATAGCGTCTTCAAAGAAAGAGAAAAACATAATGTCGTGATGCCATTTAGTGATCACCATGATGCCAAGTCTTCGTCACCTTTATGAGGCTTAGCCGGTAGCGACAATGTTGAGAAATGTAACCCGCGATATCCGAAGTTTTTGATTTGGTAGTAAAGTTCGAAGTTGGATGTTTTCTCGCATGTTCGAGCTTACGTAAGTGATCAACTACGTATCAGACTTTTATTGGTCTGAGACATCAGGGCAAAAGGCGTCGAGACAGGCGATCGATAATTCGCTGTTCGTTTTAATAAGTTTCAGCTGAGCCCTAAAAAAGCCACACTGCACGCCTATATCTAGGCGGGTATATATGTCAGACCATATCCCCTGGCTGACCGTGCCGTTCCTGGCCTCCCCCCTGCGTGATCTTGCCGGATCGTTGCATAAGTTACACGGATGCGCCTAAGGGTTCGGAGACTAATACCGTCCGATTCTACAGAATATGTTCTTATTTGAAAACTGCTGGGTTGTTTATCTACTAGGATAGTTGGATCGTGCTGTGCTCAATCATACAGTAATAGACCTCTCCTGCACTCCCTTACGCTCTCTCAACATCAAATAAATAAAATATTATAATACACAGGAAATCCAAAGGGACGGGATATCGGTGTTTAAGTAGGCGCTTGCGCATTCTCATATTAGCTGTATGTTTGATTAATGTCTTTTATTTGGCTTGCCGCCAAGTCATCCACTTAGCTTTCTTTTTCTAATTATGGTTTGAAATAATACTAGATATTACAGTAGGACTAGGACATGAAACATGATAGTTGCAATTTTGTCAGCACTGCGAGTAGTGGCGTTGACTAGGTAGCTATCTTGAAGTGAAAATGCTAGCAGATGTCCTGTTTCTAGTAGTAGCTGAATGAGTGGCTGCATTCCACATACCCGCCTAAAGCTTGGAGCCATGAGAGCTTACTCATAGAACTGCTATGGTTTGGGAACTAGGAAATCTTTATAATATGTAGAGGCATTAAGCAACATGATATTCATACTGCTCATACTGGTGAAAGAAGTTACTTTCCTCATATAGTCCGTGGGCTGTGTGAAGCTTGAAGCTCTATTAAAAGGTAAGTTAAGATAGTGAAACGTAAACTTTTCTTATGATTTATCCTGGGCTATGTAGATTGTACTCGAAACTGTAAACACTAATATAATATAACCTCATTTCCATGGGATCGATGTATAGTTCCTTAGGCAACTGGATATGCCTGGGGCTTGAACTCAAATCCCTCTATATAACACCACTGCAATGTTAGTTAGAATTTAGAAATGAATATAGTTGGAACTATTATAATGTTAAGTGCCTTGCGCTTAATAGCTTCCACAAGAGTTGCTTAGGTACTTTGAATAGGATACCTATATTAACACTACAATTTCTGCTATAAGTTCATTTGTAAGAATAACATCGTCCGTCCAAGCTACGTGATCTCTAGATTCACTAAAACAAATCACTTCGTACACAATTCTATTCCTTCCCCCCCCTCTATCTCAGCAAGTCGAACGCGATGGCAATTAATGCCGAGGAAGAAAACATGGTTCTCCCCGACACATTTTTGATGTGCAGCATTCTGATGATCGCCATACTTGTATGCTGTATCATGATTTCGATCCCATTGGAAGCCCCAGTTGTGGCCGAAGAAGACGAACAAGCTAGCCTTCTGGCACGAAGCTCAGACTACGCTGCCGACGACGAACGGAGCCTCTAACAGTTCGGAAATCTTGAGCCGCAGGTCTCTGAATTAGTACATTGGAGAACCAGCGGAGTGATCCTTAGATGTGCTGGCGCCGTTTGTTTATTTATAGGATACCTATGTTCTCTGTTCTTTACGCATTGTCTTTGAGGATTCGCTATTACCTGCCTACCTACCTATGGAATGTCGATGAATCAGCTGGTAAGTCAAATGAAAAGGCTCTTGATGTATCATATAACGACTGACAATCCAGAAGCCACCAAAACACGAGCTTGTGAGAATGAATTACGCACTTCGAAATACGGATAATAATTATCAAGTCACGATATGGTCTTGATAAGGGGGAGTTCGAGAAAATCTCTAGAAACTAGGGGTTATTAAGTCAGGACTTCCGTGAGCCATGAAGAATCTGAAAAGGAGTTCAGGGTCCGGGTAAAGTGGAAGTTCTTGGATGTTAATAAATCATTGTGTATGCCAATCAGTATCTGCTGTTTTGCATGAATAATTGCTTGGCTTGGTGCCTTTCTTGTAACTGGAGTCTAGGCTTTGAGCTATAGGCGTGCCAGGGGCTGATAGCAAGAGGTAAGAAAGCTACGTCCTGTCCAGCCCCGAGGGATTTTAGAAGAAGGTCAGGCCTTTATAGCCATTCAATTTCTATACAGGTGAGCCTGTAACGAGTTACCTACTACTATCACCCGCTTTGCGATGAAGTCTTGAACTACGGGCTACACCCCTATTAGGATGATACCAATCTCATCTATGATATTACCACCTATTCTTACGTCTCACTTCTTCATACTTGTAACATTTACATATGTTCCCAGCGTATTTGATTGAACCAAATGGATTTGAGCCCGTAGATATCCATATACTTCCTTGTGGGCCACATGATAAGTGAGGCCGTCGCTTGCCATTATCATGTGGAAAGCTTCGTGATGGTTAGTATAATGATGCAATCAAAAAATATTATTCACTACCCAACTATACTATGAATTACCCATGTTCTTACGATAATCCCCAAGGATAATTCAAGTAACCCTCAGTTAAGGAGATAATCGAGTCGAGCTATAGGAATGCTTATACACGTTGAACTTGTATCACGAAAACGTTCCACTAGAACCCCTAATAAATTGTAGTATCGTATGTTCCCGAGAAGAATAAGTAAACATGAATCCAAAGTGAAAGCCGTTGCCTCTTGACGTATACTAGGTAGGTAGGTACGTAGGTATGTATGTAAAAAATGCACTTTTTATCGCGATATATTACTAGATTCGAAGAACCGCACCTGATATAGCTGATATTAATCAGAAGAGCATCGGTAACTATTACATACTTAAGATGGTCTGCAAGCCCGGTAGGTCCGTCTCACATAACTGTCCTGCAATTGCTACGGGTGCATAGCGTGGGTTGAGTTGGAAAGTTGTATTCAAGTCTTGTATATTAGCATCGTTTCACAATCCCGTCGTTATGAATGTTAGGGTATACAAAGCGAAATGAACAGTACTGGTGGAAAATCTGCTCTGTTGATTAAAGTATCACATGGTCTATAAAGTAGTTGCCGACTTATTTCAAATGGCCGGGTTCCCGAATCTGGTCTAATCAATGTGATCTCACGTCGCTGCTGAGTACCCTTAGCAGCGTTGTGGAAGTATAGTGGAATCATTTTCGGGCATATAACTTTCCCATTTGGCCTTACTTTGGAGTAAAATAATCACATGAGGTACAGGTTTTTCTGCCTACATACCACGGCAGGAGTTGCCCTAGCACGCTCCATGGGACCGCACGGGAATAGCGGGTGAGTCGCTGACGAACCTTCGGAGGGCCCGTTTATGTCAGAGCTAACGAGTACGATGAAGAAATGCGGATGTGCCGTTGCCGCAGAATATGCACCTCTTGGGGAATAAGCTAGCTAGTAATATCGGTAGTTTGACGGAGAATGAGTAGATCGACGGAGCAGAGATGGGTGTGACGAGAGACCCGCCTTTCGATCTTAGCTTGATATTCCAAGTAACGACAGATTCGTAACCCGGAAACGTTGATCTATCAGTTGTCGCGTCTGACAAGCTAGCCGCGTAAGTATGATTGGTGGGATACGCCCGCTTGTTACTTGTGGTTTTTGAGAAGGCTGTCAACAAACCCGTTCAATAGCCGTAGCTGCGTTTAAGTTCCGATAGGAGGTAAAAATTGAATGACGGCGTCGGCTATTTGCTCGTTAGACGAACGGTTGATTTGTAAACCAAGGCATTTCCGGGCCGCCGGCCGTCTATTCCTTAGGCGCATACTCTTTCCCATACATAATATGTACCTTCCTACCGTCGCGGCCGGGGCGTTGGCTTGTAATTATCAGACAAGTGTATGGTACGCCGTTACACGTATGCTCGGCTCCGCTTTGCCCTCGTCCATGGTTCTGTCGTGTCTGGTCCCAACGGAGCCGCACGAGATTAGTGCTGCTGCACATTACGAAGTGAGAGCGTTCTGCGAGTTCTGCGAGGTGCGAAGTGATAGACCGACATTGAATAGGCATACTCCCCCTGCCGTCGTTCTCCACTCTCCACTCTCCGCCCTACTCCGAGCAGATCAATAGCTGCCAATCAACCTTGGCGCCCAGTGTACAGGTCCTGCATTCGGCAATGAGAGGTCAGAAACGTGCGGCTTCTGACAGCTTTGTACCACGGAAGTAGCTACAACTCGCGGCGACGTACACGACGTACACGACGTAAATCTGGGGCTAGAAGCGTGGGAACACCAGGTAAATTGGACGAGATATGTACGGTCATGTAAGGTAAGTGGTATTGTATCTTGCGGCTGATGTGAGCCAAAAAGGAGGTGACCAGGAGATGACCATCGATGGTCATGTGTTCGGCCCATCATGCGGTGAGAGAGGCAGATATGGTTGCAACGCACAAGTGCTTACATGTATCTCGAAAGTATCCGAAGGAGAACGCCCAAGTCTTCTATCGCCAAGGGTGACACCGAATCAAAAGATGTCGCTTGGCAGCGGCATTAGTTGGTCCATTCTCTCTTCTTACCCTGTTCTACCTTGGCTGATTTCTTGGTGTGGTATGGAATCTAGAATGCGAGAGACCATGATCTTGGAAGTTCTAAACGTTCGATTCTCGCCTGTATCGCAGAAGCTAGCCCGGTAGTCTCGAATAGCGTGGGATGAAAGCTGTCGCCTTACAGTGCCTTACAGGCCTTGGAAGGAAAAGGAAGAATAAACTTTCTCGAAAATTGTCCAGATCATCATAAAAAAGTGACAACTCACAAAAGACGGTTGTGATGGAAACAAGGATCACCCTATAATCCCTGCTGGATCGTCCCGTGCCTCCTTGATGTTAGGTCCAACCATGTGGCCCGAGCTTAAGCTTGGTTATTCCCACCGAAACCCAATGTCCGTAGCCAGCAAGCTCCAAGCATTGAGGGGAGCTCGGGCCAACCTCGAAGTCAATGGACAGGATGAAATACAGGCCTGGACCCTGTCGTTTTGGCGGGGATGCTTTAGAGCTGGGGCTAGCTGAGAGCTATCCGTAACGGGTCAAGATCAGTAATTTCTTACCTAATCAAGTAAGATCATCCACTAACAGCCTCAAATTTTTTTTTCGTACCTTCGAACGCCATCACCGTCAACGCCTTGATTCGGTTCGAACACGCATTTGGTCGTCGCGATTCAATAAACCCAGGCTCGAACCAAGCAGCCAAGTCAATTACCCATTAGTAATGTAACAATTGAAAACAAATCCCTAGCTTTATCGCCGACCCTACGTACGATATACGAGAGCGCGGAAAAAAAAAAAAGACCAAACACTGAAAAAGTTTTCGAATTATCCAATGTCGCTCCGCCACATTAACATCCCCTCCATGCCCTGGGGCCATCCGCCCAGGTGCCCGACGTACCGCATGGCGACGCGCATCCAGACGAAGCTGCAAGAGGACCTGCTGGCGTGGAAAGCGGCGGGGTCCACTACCACCACGTCCACGTCCACGTCCACCCCTTCCTCCTCCTCCTCCCCCGCCCCGCCGCCTCCCCCAGCCCTGATCACCTTCACGCCCTCGCCCACCTTCACGCTGGGTCGGCGGCAGGACTACCCGTCCGCGCCGGAGCGCCAGCGCATGCAGGAGCGGCTGACCGTCTCCACGTACCGGCCCGCGCCGCGGAGCAGCTGGGGCTTCATCAAGCCGGACATCGTGCAGACGCCGCGCGGGGGACTGACGACGTACCACGGCCCGGGGCAGGTGCTCTTCTGGCCCGTGATCGACCTGCGGTCGCCGCTGCACAAGCACTTCACCGTGCGCGAGTACGCGTCGCTGCTCGAGCAGACGACGATCGCGGCGCTGCGGCGCGCCTACGACGTCGAAGGGTTCACCGACCCGGCGAGCCCGGGCGTGTGGGCGCGCAAGGTGCGCACCGTCATGGGGCCGCTGGGCGAGGACGTCGAGGTCCAGGGCCCGCAGGAGAAGCTCGCGTCGCTGGGCGTGCACCTGCGCCGCCACGTGACGGGGCTCGGCATCGCCGTCAACTTCCGCATGAACCTCGACTCGAACCCGAAGGTGAACCCGTGGCTGCGCATCGAGCCGTGCGGGCACGACGGTACCGCCGTCACCACCGTCGCCAAGCACGTGGGCGACATCCCGCTCTCCTCCGCCGTCGACTTGCTCATCCCGACCTGGGCCGACGAGTTCGCGAAGCGGCTGGGCGTGGCTAACGCCGTGGACCCAGATGCCGGGCCCCTCATCAAGGAGGACGGTTGGACGCGGTGGATTCTGGAGTTGGATCTGGCCAGAAATCCGGGCTTCGAGATAGCGCGTAAGAGGAGGTCCTCGTGATTGGGCGCGAATCACGTGTTCCCAGGCCTTCGAGAAAGAGAAACACGAGGGTTGTCTCGTGTGAATTTACGTTTCGATGCGAGGACTCGTTCGAACGGGTTCCACGAGGCCAGAGCCGGGTGGACGAACCGCACGGCCACCACTTGGGAGGCTACCCGCTGCCAATTCACACGCTGGAGTATGTGTATAGGTACCGTCATGATACCCGCACTCCTAGTTTCTGAAAGGCCGGTTTATACATATAACATACATGCGTACTTGTCTACCAACCCGGTTACTCCTGTATATACGCGTCCAATCTGAACCTCTCCCCTCAGAACACCAAAACAAACCCCCCAACCTCCAACCTTCCCAATTCTTTGGATAAAACCGCGACGAGACGGGTTTCGGCGACCGCCACTCCCGCGCTCAACAAAGCTGGGCTGGCCAAACCGGATATGTCCCAGGGGGCGGCAGGCCGTTAGGTTTCGAAGGAATTGGCATATCAGGGGTGTATATGCAGCCTTCCGCCGCCGATCTCGGCGACCTTTCCCACCGACCTGGAAATTGTAATGATAGATACCTAAAGTAGGCCACTGGCTAAGGCAAGGGTGTAGGTATGTACGTATGTCGATGAACGTACGTGCGCAAGTACATACCATCCCGTACATATCGTACATATCCCGTACATTACATATGTATACCTAGATAGGTAGTAAAATGGCACAACAAAAGTAGATAGAATAGAGGGCGGGCGGCAGACTACAGCTTTTCTAATTACGACGCGACGTGGCTAGCCGTTGTGGGCTTTGCCTTAGCTGCATACGAACCTTGGAAATAATTATGGCGACCTATCTATCCCACTTGCCTAAATACCTACGACTTATTTCCAATACCGTGTACTGATGATGTAAAATATAGAAAGCGAAAAGTGGAAAGTAGCAAGGCGAGACCTATCGAGGCAGATGAATTGATGAATCGTCGTCATCGGCATCTCGTATACCCATTGCAACTCTCGAGATGTGGCATTGTCGAGAACTTTGTTCATCGTTAGTAGTAGCATTTTCACTGTACCTACGGGTATTTAAGCCACGGAAACCATCATGGTTATCACATCTCAGAAAACCAGTTCAGATCAGATGGAGATATCGTATTAATTTCGGCTCGAACTTTATCAACTTAATTTTTGCGTTTAGCCTCTGCCGATTCTCAGAAGAGGGCAGCAGGATCTCTCGTGCACTAGTAGTTCTGCTGCCCTCTTGTTTCCCATATTAAAATACCAAATTCATAGGCGTTCCTCTTTCTCTCTTATTAGGATGCTAGATTGCTGGATCAAAACCTTTCGTCTTCATTATTTCGTCTCCGTGGTATATAATATTAATATACCTAGGGGTCAGTAAAAAACCGACTTCGTATCTCTCAGTCTTCATTACCAAGTAACGCCGTGGGTGGAATAGACGGGAATAGCTGCCAAACCCCAAACGGAAGAATGCTCGTGGAATCAGGAGGAAAGCAACACCTCTAACCCCTGTTCTCCTTTTTGATGACTGCGCCGCAATGCTCGCTACTCCGTTTCCGGCCACCCCCTTTTCCGTGTGGTATTTCTTCTTCCGCCTCGGGCCTGTACATTTCCGGTTGGAAGTTCATATTGTTATAATGGGCGACATTGAAATGGCTGTTCTTAAAAGTATTGGTTGTGAAAGCGGGTTCGTGGAAACTCGTCTCTACTAGATCAGGGAAGTTGTATTTGCTGAAGCGAAGAGGGTGCACCGTCATCGGTGTCGTGGGTTGTTGCTGTGGTGGACTTGGTTGAGGAGGCGGAGCCCTGGTTGCCAGCCCGTCCGGAAATGGCTGCGGCATCCATGGCGATTGCGGGGAGGGGGCATAAGGGTCCGTCAAAGGAGACGGAGCCGCTGCGGGAGACGCTAGTGGAGATATCTCGGCGGGCGCGCCAAAACCGGGTATCATGGCCAGCGCGCTCATATCCACCGCGAAATCTGGGAGCGAAGGCATAGTGTTCTCGATCTCATGGTGATGCGTGAAGGATGTTGCCCTGTTAATCGACAAGGTAGTTGGTGCGGGTGGCATAGGAGGGGCAGTCTGGATCACGGAATCGCGATACAAGATATCGTAGTGGCCAGGACGGTATAGTAAATAGATCATGGGCCCTAGCGTGGCTGGGTCTTGTCCGTTGGCTTCTTCGGGCATCCTATGTACGTTAACCTCCACGCCGTCGCTTCTATCTAGATAGGCGATCTCGAGAACGATACCGGCGGGCTTGAGTAAAAATTCGTGAAGCAGCACTACACCTATGTGATCGATTTCCCTGTCGATGGGCATAATGGTATCTTGATTGTAGTTCTCGATGGTACCGGGTATCCAGGGTTCGTAGTTAGCAGCATGGCCTTTCAACCACGAAGACGCAATTAAGCGCATGTGGTAGACGATAGACTGCGACGACTCGGGGTTGTTGAACTTGTCCATCACCAAATCCATAGGATCTTGACCGGTAGACATAGCAGTGGCTATAGCTTGCAATAAGGACCAAGTCTCGCCCACCATATCTTCGAATAGCCACGAACTGTGGCCACCGACATGCTCGATGTAATGGTTGAAGCTGTTTATCCGGGATTGCTCTCCCGAGACCTCATTTGCGTCGCCACGTCGTACCAGACTCTCGAAATAACCGAAGGCGATTGCTGCGACGACACCATAGAATGTTAACTTAGTCCTCTACAGATCAGACAACTAGGTTGGATAGGCGAATACGCCAATCGGGACGGGAGTGAAGGATTGAGGGTTCAGGGTTGAAGATCGTTCTACATATTTCGTGCAAGTCGTGGTCTTCATGGCGGTTGATCGTCGATCGATCAAATCAATCTGATCGATGAGAATCGTAGATAAGGCACACGAGAACCAGACCTGAAGACCCCCATACCCCGGCTTAACTCGACATGGCTTGCGCATGAACCGCATTATCTGTGCGGGGTATGCGTGCGTACGTACGTGATGCAGAAGGATCATCAGGTGTTGGGATGGGCAGGTGGTAGGATGGATGAAGTGATAAGAATCCGGTTATAACTCACCTCGCCAACCGCAATTACCGTCGCCCTGGATCGGGCGGTAGTGGGAATACGTCTGGGGTAGGGCCTACGATGTCATGAGGAAGTCAATTGGCCGGACTCGATTTCTAGGAAGTTCGGGTTCGAATCGAATTGACTAACCAAGGTTTTGGCGACGTATATGGGGTCTGCTTTAGCATATTCCTCAGTGATCTCCGTGCTCGGTCTTCTCTCGCCGACTAAAGGACCCTATTTCGCAGTTGAGGTATGAGCAATCTCGACGGTGTTCAGGCACGCATTTCGTCATTTTCGTTTGGGCAGGGTGGGGGCGAAGGCGAAACGGGAAATGAGAGGTAGCTATGCACATGGCTCCAAGGTTGTACGTGCGGATAAGAGGTGATATGAAGGGGATGCGTGATGATTAAGACAAATTTACAGTAACACAAAATGCAACTACTTACCTCTAATTGAGGCTTGAATTCGCGGGCTGCAGCCTCCTGCTGGGCAAGGTCGGTTTGGAGTTGCGGTTCCATCTTGATATTGCGACGAGTTTGGTGGTGATTGTGGGGTATTTGGGAATTGCTGTGGTTGTAAGGAAGATGATGGCTTGGGTTGTTGGCTGGAGTGGATATTAGAGAATTAGGATTGTGGAATATATGCGAGGCGAAGACGTCGGCGGTCGTCGTTGGTCTGCCACTCCCTGGGACTGCGCCTACACCTGCACCACCAAGGCTGCCACCACTACCGCCGGACTGCCCTGTCCCGAATTGTACCAACGGAGTAGGCTGGAAGGCGTATTCGGGAACTTCTGCGTTGGCTATGTGAACTCCATAAGAAGTATAAGAGGGAGAGTACGGAGTTGGTTGAGGCTGGAACATTCCTGTGCCTGGGCTTGACGAGCCAGAGCTTGACCCCAACCTTGGGAGCTTCGGGTCATTAAAGCTCTACGTGACCGTAACAGGTGGATGATCTTTGATGAGGTTCAGGATAGGTATCCCAGGTATAAGTTTTCTAGATTGCCTAGAGCTCATACGGGTAGATTTGTGGAGGAACCGGTAGAACGGGTCTGTAATAAGGTAGATTGTGTATGATTTGTAAATTGTAAATTGTAGATTACTTCTAAGGCTGCAAGCGGCGTTGCAGGTTCGCGGTTTGCTTCAGTCTCTCGCCCTCGTGCGTGAATTATTAGGGCTTCTCTTCGAGGCTGTAACCAGCAGCGACAGGTGAAGAGAAACAATGAAGTATTCCCGACGGGCGATGGAGGTAAAAGATAAGAGAGGGTAAAATGCGAATAAGGAGAGTAAGTGGGAGGCAGGGAGAGGAAAAGGGAAAAGGAAGAGAGGAGGAAGGAGGAAGAAGAGAGAGAGAAAGCAAGAGGGGATCCAGACAGTTGGTAATGGGCGGGCTTTTGTCTAAAAGGAAGATTGAGCACCGAGAATCAGAAGCGCGGGTTACACCAGCAAGCGGCAGTAGCTACTGTCCCCCTGTAGATTCCTCCAGGGTTTTCCAGGGCTATGTATTGCCTGTGTAGCGAACCTTCTTATGTAGGTACCTCATCTGTGTATACATCTAGGGTATGTCTAGTTGCAGAAATAGCAGGAAAATAGCTAAAAAGACGTTAGGGAAGAGGGGGAAATTCGGTTTCTTGGAGACTTATGGATAATTCCCTTTTGATCCCCGATTCCCAAAAACGGCTCTAGGTCAATGGCGACGATAGCCCTGTCGCTCACCTTAAATGTGATAATTGACTGATCTCTTGTCTGAGCGTTCCATTTCTATGGGGATACACTTTAAGTCTCAATAGGAACTTGCCGTCTACCTCTAAAGATACGGTACCCCACCTAAACTACGTGTAAGTGCTTTAGAAGGATTGTACATTACCCATTACATACATACCTACCTACCTGGTTGCATGTACACTCTTTTTCTTTACTCCGTTCTCTTGGAGTTCTTCTAAAACCCATTTATGAAACTTCTTCTCATAGGACATAACAGCGCCGCTAGACACCGGTCTTGTGTAATTACTGGCCTATCCAATCTATTCGCAATATGTAATATGACAAAGTCCACGACTTACACGTGCAGGAGCACATAGACCCTGGAGGGGTTACCTGGAGCATACTCGAACATACTTGCTTAGGTACATTCAATTGATTCAAATGCCCCTGTAAATTAACGTAAGGTCTGTGCTTTTGGCGCTACCGAAGCTGCTAGGGTTGGAAGCCAGACCTGACGTCGGCTAGCGATCAGTGGGAAGTAACAACGGTACCGAGTGGCACTACAGGCTCGACTGTCAGGACGATTTAACGGAAACTACCTAGGATGACGGATCACGGCTCCAACCTTTTTTACATATATCGAACGTTCATTGGATTTTCCCTACTGCCAACCTTTTCCGACGTCAGCCAGCTCAGCTATTATTATTACTATTATTACTATTATTACATACATCGTTGTATAAGTATGTTGTCAACTTTTATTTCCTCGCCGTTAGGACGGTATAAATTATTTTCTACTATTCAATATTTTGTAGGCGTTGTTCGTATCGTACAAGTTAAAGGTACGTACGAAATACATCCATGGATGGCTAAAGTCTCGGTCAGAATACAGTATAAGTTTAAATATACTCGAGATCCTATCACCTTTTATACCCGAGACATGTCTGGCCAGACATTACCTAAAACATACAACGGTCTAACCCTTTTATTGCTACGTACGAAAAAAAAACAGCGGAAAAGAGACGATCAGGGCCAAGAACATGTCAACCAAAACTACTAGGTATAGTCGACTAGTGAATGTCATGCCATGGGCGCTGACTCTTATCTGCCCAAATATCATGATCACTGCTAGGTACTATCCTCAGTCAGCGCATCGTATGAGCTGCAAGAGCCAACTAACAACAAACTCATGACGAGAAATGTGCCCACTAATAATAGTTGGCTTAAATTATAGTAATCCCGACCTCGGGTCCCAACTATCAAACCTTGGTCTCATGCCCGGCTTCGACTTATCAGCTCTAAGCATCCTTCTAACCTACGCTATTACCATATATTCTATTACGACAATGCGTATGATACAATGGAGGATCCAAGGTACTGCGGCTGTACTACGGTCTGCTTACCTAGGTATGGATGTATGATTTAGATGTTAAGGCCGAATCCTTTCACCCAGATCTTTTCTTACCCCAGACTGGTGCTTACGATGGATGCGGCGCCAGGCTGTGATGGGTTAGATGGGTAAGGTATACCAACAGCCAAGACACGCTACGTACCCAGGAAATTCAAGGCTATGGGCAGCAAGGATCTGAGACCGATTACCGTTCATCGCGCAAGATCGTGAACTTCACACGGCATCAATCTTGTGAGCTCGGTAGCGTCCTGTCTAGTCTTCATTCGTCTTTAGCTTCTCGAATAATCCTTCGATCTATTTTGGCAACAAAACCGGCACAACGGCGCAGATGATAAGCTAAATAGCTAGCTCGGCTCAGCCGATTCAACAGTCAAAGCCGACCCCCACGACAAAAAGAAATATTCAGTAATATTCAACGGCTGGCTGACGCGTTACAGAATTTCCCATCTGAGTAGAAGCAGGATCGTAAAAAGCAAGTTGAAGCAGCAAGCTGACACGCAAGCGAAGCCAAGTAGAGCAAAACATGGAAGCAAAGCAAAACGAACCCCGTGGCAGCGGGGCACGTCATTCGGTGGCGACTACTGAGATACAGTGCCTGCCAGATACCTGGGCTTGCCTGAATAACAGGGTGATACCCTACGTGGATGCGGTCGGTTCACGAACCTAACTAGCGTATGACTTAATGTGCATGCTACGAAATATGCTATGCTGTTGGTTGCACGAGGCGGACAAGCACAATGGCCATCGTAGCACAGCATCACAAGCGAGCAGAGTATCATCGACGTTGTCTTCAATGATACCAAACTAGATTGACATGTCCACCAATCCGCGCGGATTTCCGCGTGACAAGCTTTTTCGAGAAGAAACAGAAATCGTCATCAATGTCAGCCTCATCTTAATATGCAGTTTGTAAGTGCGTGTGGACGGTATACCGAAAATAGCCAACAGCTAACTAGGATTAAGTAGGGGTTCCATAGAGAACTAACCAGTGAGAATAGTGATCAACATCCCACACTATGGAATATTCAAACGACGGCCACGGTAAATATCAAATATGTATAATGAAAGACCGAATATGATCAAGGACCGTTTCCTTCTTCTTCTTAATAGGATCCCGTTAATCAAACCTAAGGCTGAAAAAAGACGGTGTGAGATCGATTCGTCTTCATATGTTGTTCTTTAAGAAGGACACACGCGGGATCGCCCTAAACTCGACAAAGGTAGGCTGAGATTGACGACAGGTGCAGCTAGGGTATACGGAACCCTGAATACATGAGAACGGTATTTCCTAGGGGATCTATCTCCGCTATCCATTTCATAGGTCATGTCTAGTTTTAAACTATCCATCGGACAAAGGATCGCGGGTGAACTCCAACGACCCGCGCCAAGCTCCATTACTATTGCATTCTGGTCTAACCCCGCCTTTCTTCCCGCCACCATGATACAGTACTGGGTCAATCTAAGACTTACATGGGAATAGACAACCACCGATATGTACGCCAAGGGGACTATCAGAGCCAGAGGGACACAAATTCCTCGGTATACCGGTAATCTACAATAGGTATCATACCCCCAAGTGAGAGTGGCTTATACGCCTATAACACCTCCTACAAACTATTCAATGCGGGATGACAATGGCTGCTCTGGGTAGAGAAGTTCTGGAAAACCACCTAGCTGCGGAAGACGTCGGCAATTAGTCTTCCGGTCAGGGTTGTATATCAGGCATCGGGATTTCTTCCAGAGCATCTTACTCGCATACATATATGCAGCTCATTTATCCCAACTCCAACTAATGCTTGAAAAATGTGAATTCGCACCTCACCGACAAGCTATTGACCACATCCATAGCATCGACTAAGTTCAAACCCAACGACTCATAATAAGCCGACAGCGGTGAACACGAGGTCCTTCAATGGCCACCTCGGAATGGACCAGCAATTTTTTAGCTGGACTATAATCAACCGCTTGCGTTGAGGTTACCCACCCTCGGACAATAGTGGCACACTTTAAAGTACCGTGATATGTGACTTCTGGAATAAGATTACGGCCACTGCTCCTGTGATTCGCTGGATGTTATCCCATCCAAACATCACGGCTACGACGCTTCGGCTTCCACCCAAAGCCATCGGGGACTAGCTGCAGTCGGCAGCAACCCTGGTGTATTCGGAACTCTCGGATCAGCAACAGGTATCGCATTACCACGTGCATCAATGGATATCAAGGACCGGCAAGTGAACTGCGGACTTGGAGGTAGAAGATGGAAACTCCCTCTTCCTTCTCTCATCATCACATCCGATAAAGTTACTCTGCCATACCTACAGCATACAGGAACAAAATGCTTGAGTAACTCTCATCCATGTGTTGATCGCAGCCAGAGCTCTATTGTGGGGGCCGAGAAACGTCCCCGGATTTGCCGTGAGATCTGCACAAAATCGAGGAGATCGACACTCGGTCTTCACCATTCATAGAATTGGAACAGCCCGACAGCCAGGTAGCTAGGGGTGTTTATTGGCTATGGGTTACCTCGATGAACTAATCTACGCCTCTATATCTGGGTTGTTGAAACACATGGATTTTAGCTCATGCTCTGCAATGCGCGTACGTGCATAGCTACGTGAGCTCCTACAACGATTCGCACTTGAGGTTGAGTTGAGATCGCACAACCCCAACGGCGCCTGTCATTCTGCTCTGCTGTGCGCTCTGTCACGTACTACCTGCCGAGTACCACGAGGCACTTGCACCATCGGACTATACAGCTGGCTATCGAGGTGTATGGAGACCACGCAAGCGCTCTCATACAAAATCATACCCGGCGTTAAGCTAAATCTTCATGTAGCCCGAGACCAAAATTACGTATAATCAATGACGACGAGTTTCTCCCCGAGATTATTCGAGTCAACGTGTAGAAAAGACACCTAGAGCGCGGAGCATCCCAATGCCAGATTTATCTAGCAAATGACGAATTCACGATGTGTCGTATAATCCCATAATACTTAATTCTTTCATGCAACAAACTTGGAGCATATTTCGACAAGCAGCACTGATAATTCAGAAGGAGAACAGAAATCCTATAGGTAGGCCGCAGCTTGGCCAACGGCAGGGTGCAGAAAATCGCGATATGTGTTACGCCAAGCCGGTGAAATACCTAGTGCAGAACGTCCACGACACAAACCAACAGCTGGCAAAAAAAGTTGAAGCAACATTCAAGGCCGGGTAGGCCTGTCTTACCTCCCGCAAATGGACACGAGAGGACAGGTCGCATCCAAACCAGAATATCACAGCTCTCAGCAGTATCACAGCATCACGACGCCGACACGGCGACGCCCCGTTGCGACCTGTCACGTAGGTCAAGATGAGTGAGGAGATGGATCTCCCGATAGTTCCCTTTCATCTATAATTCACATTATGCCGGTTCCCACTCGGCATACCTCATTCGTCAGACTGGATCGCCTTGCAGCAATCCCGCAGCGACGAGCACGCCTGGAATCTTCCCATATCACAATGCCGAGCCAATCTCAATCTCCCAGCGGCGTCCTTCTCTCCAGTGACGTTCTCCCCTAGCACCTCACCGTTGCTATTCGGGCGCGCAAACAAGGAAAAAAGCCTTTCTCTCTCGCCCCAAGGGTTTTTGTGACTCGGCGACAACTTACCGTCAAACCTATCACCCCCCCAGCACTGCGGGAGAAAGTATTCATCCAGCCAGCAAAATTCCCGAAGCAATTCCCCTACCCCTGAGGTTGTTAGCGCGAGAGACGTTGCACTCGCTTCCGGGCCGTTTTACCCACCGCAGCCGTTTCGACAGCCGCGTTAGCTGATCTTCTGGGTCGCCGACCGGGGAAAGATTTGCGGTTCCAGACGAAACCCCGAAAGCTTAGCTGCTTTGCTTCCCCCTTCTTTCTTCCTCGCCCCTTGCCAAACCCAACAGGCCACAACCACTTCTTCTTCCATCTGCGGCTTCCGTGCATAGCTCCTGCGGTACGGTTCTTCCTCGCCTTCGGTATGGAAATATATGATATACATGTATGCAGCGAGCATTTGGTGGCTCTCGGGCCAATCAGTGTGGCGGGACGGACCGCCGATCGGGAAGATAGTAGGGGAAAATAGGTCGCAAGCCATTTTCCAAGACACGCATCGCGTGCATCTAGCCACCGGTGGACGCCATCATCCATTGCCCGCTCACCAGTCACAGTCACGTCTGGGGTACGTACGTCTCTACGCGCGACGCCCTATGTGATTTTCCCATCTATACCCAAGATCATACAATGCCCTCTTCCCACGCACCAACGCTTTCGCCAACCAGAGCTCGAGGTAGGTACCAGGTAGGCAGGGAGGTTGCTGTGCCCTTTCATATATTTCTGCCGCGGGTGTCCACTACCACGCTCTCTGCCCCCTCGTTCGTTCCTTTTTCCTTGTCTCGACCCCGATCCCGCCCGCGGGGTGCGTCTTTGGGATGCGACGGTGACTTCCAGAGGCCGCGACCCCGCTGCCTACATAGCTATACCTCTCAACGACCACGTACCTACCTAGGCAACTACATGCTTTCGCAGCTTAGCTAGCCGGCTACCATAGGAATGGCCCGTCTCATCTCTACTTCCCGCTCCCACGGATGTTACCTGGTACCTATCGCCGCATCGCCAGGTTACAAATATGCCACTTTACTCCCCTATATTACCAGCCCATTCATCCCTCAGGAGGGTAGCAACTTGGGGATCTCTGCTACTCCTCCTCCCACGGTAAGTGGCGTGTTGAGAGGTTTCCTGCAGTCGCTAGCTCCCGGCGCCGTTTCCTATTTGCGGGCTTGTCCTCCTCGACCAGTTTTTTTTTTCCTGCGTTGCGTTACACGGCACGCTGCCTGCTTGGGGAGGGAAAGGCAAGCAGGCAAGCAAGCAAGCGGCAGGCAAGCGGCGGGCATTAGGTAAAGTAGACTTTAGCCTTTTTCTTTTTTGTGTCTGTGTCGAGTAGCCTAGATGCTGTCAGCCGCAAGACGCGGCCGCGGTCCGGTTTTTTTTTCTTTTAAGCTGGTTACCTTGCCTTCCTACCTACCGGTCTACATTGCTTAGGTAGCCTACCTACGTAATGCCATGGCACGGTGCTTTGATTGCTTGCCTTCCTGCGTGTTGTGAGCGAGTTTTAAGGAGGTAGGGGAGGAGACATCGAGAAGAATACAAGTAGGTAGGTACCGGAGGGAGGTGGTATGAATGTCAAACTTGACGCTACGGCGACGGCCTTTTTTTCGCTGGAACGAAGAAAAGTTTGCGAGTCGCGGCCCGTACGAGCTATTCTGGCCCAGGGACGGGGGAAGGGTGCGGATAGAAGTGGTCTGTCATACCAACCTAAGTGTTCGTGCAATGAGGTATTGATGTATGTATGTATACATTCATCTTACGTATAGGTAGGTAACGACGTTCAGCGTTACGGGACTAGGTAACCCGTCCCTCTCCCTGAGTGTGACTTTCCACCTGTTTTATCTACCTAAGTACCTGCATAACCTAGGAGGTACGTGCCCCGTTGTTTATCTGTCTGTAGGAGGCATCTATCAGCAAGCCAGTCAGCCAGTCAGCAAGCTAACCATCCAAGCCAAAAAAGGCTGAGATACGCTTATCTAGGTACCCACCGATCCTGACAATTATATCGACCGTTACCGCCACCGAAAAGCATCAAAAGGGGGGGGGGGGGGGGGGGGGGGGGTATGGGGGTGGGAGTGGGCACCAGACCCACGGGAGACCCCCCCGCCGCGGCGGGGGGGGGCGGGGGGGGGTGAAACCGATAGGTGGA
>NW_025953836.1:163693-225272 GCF_022578515.1 Annulohypoxylon truncatum
GGCCCCCCCCGCCCGCCCCCCCCCCCCCCCCCCCGCCCCCCCCCCCCCCCCCCCCCCCCCCCCCCCCCCCCCCCCGGGCCCAAGACGTGGGGACCATACCACCGGCGATCACGAACCCGCCGTGGCGCGGCGATGGGCGTCGAGGGAACAAATAACGGATTCCTTCTCCCCGGATCTACCCCAGAAACGGCCGACCGAGGGCTTCTGGCTTTTTCGGTGGCTTGCTTACGGGCTGAAGAGGGAGCCTTGCCGGCTACCTGTATATCGGGTTAGAGTGCTGCGTAGGTAGGTAAGATGCTGGCCTAAGGTTTGCCTTTACTTTTTTTTTTCATGTTTGCGCTTCGGGTTATTATCTGCTTAGGTCGGCGACATGTCCCAGTTTATGGGGAGCTGGGCGCAACGGGTGACGAATGGTAGGGCCGTGTAGTCGAGGATCGGTGGCTGCCAACTAGACACAGGATTGTGGTTCGGCTGGGTTACCTGACCTTCGAGTAACCTAGTGCCCTTGGCAGCTGTGAGATGTATAGAGTATTTATCGGGGTATACATCCAGTATCTCGCTGTAAAGCCGTTCCATCCTCGACTATTTTCTTCGCGTCGTTTTGGTCATTGATGTTTGTATGAGCTCGGGGATGAGCAAACTAGCCCTCGTCCTAGGCTATCCCGTTTATCGACGAGTGTTTGCCAAATGTTGATACGTAGCGGTAACGATTTGCTTTACATGACCGTTGGCATTCTCAATCTTGGTCTGTCCATCTTAGTTGGATGAGGAGTTGATTTCCCTTGAATCAATTCGTAGCGATTATTGGTGTATTGGATTTCTAGTGTATATTTTTTGTATTCAGGCGCTGTACTGCTTACTATGCTGTCTAATACCGAATGCTATACTTAGCACATAGCAAATACTCGGTCAATACTTACCAGTAGGTGCCAAGCTGGTAAGAATTTGGGCTTATGATACATTTCTGTTGTTGAAAATAATTGGGTACCTATCTTGGTAGCTACTCCCGAAATGTGGGTATTGTCAATGGATGCTTGTGTCTTCTCGCGGAGATTGTAGCTATGGTAGATCGTATATCTTTCAAGTGTTATTTTAGCTACAATTATTTCTGTAGTTATCATAACATCGATGTTGTAGAAGTGATTGAATTACCATCAATCAAAGTGTTGTAATGGCACTCATGCTTGGTTTGATGCTCTCAACACGAATAGGGGTTACAAGCCAGATTCTGTCCACCTATACCGAATTACTAGGTACCTAATCGATCTAAGCATTCAGCTGGCTAAAATTAAGTTGCTGTTGCTATATTACTGATAGGTGAATCATGTAGGTTTAATGATGCTTCAACATGAAGGGGATGTATGTCTGAATAGGTAAGTCCCAGATGCATAAAATAAATTTGATAAATCACAGCTATAACCCCATGTCCCAAATATGCATTTCAATCTCCTCTCGAAATAATGCCGCAGCCACATAGCCCTATAGTAACGCCCCCCTTTCTGTGCGTGATGGTGTCAAGTTTTCAACAACTCCGCTCTACCCCTGTTCACTTGTGTGTTATTGGCTGACCTCTTCCTCTTCGAAAACAACTAGCACTGTTCCAGCTTTGCATTTGTCCTTTTATTCATGTCAGTAATATGGTACCTTAATTATAGAAACAAGTGACGACTTACACCCTCCTTATGCGCTAGCTTTTTGATAACACCATCTTGTGGTGATCGAATCACCGTTTCCATTTTCATAGATTCGATGCTGAACCCAATATTAGCATACTACTCGGCTCGCCAAGCCACGGAGAGGGGTTACTTACACGACAAGAGGAGCCCCTTTAGTCACTCTGTCGCCTTCCTCGACTTCAATCTTGAGGACTTTACAAGGCATTGGGGCTGCAACCGATGCCGTTACTTCCTTTAGTCCTAAGGCTTTTTCGTACCAAGTCGGAGACACTAGAGATAATTCTGTCTTGGCGCCGAGTTGAAATATGGTAATCTTACTGTCGTTGTTCGGATCCTGTATAACCGTAGTTTCTATCCGCGTATCTGGGAAGAAGGTGGTTATGCTCGTATTCTCCGAAGATGGAACGGGTGACGAGACGAGATTCTCAAAGACTTGAGGCTCCTCGCCTTTTCGGGTGACCCGGGCGTCGAATAAACTGTTTCCTTTCTGGATTATCCTGACATCCACCACTTCCCCTTCTTTTTGATCCAATAAATCAAGGGACTTGAAAGAGAATTGTCGTTCGCTGCCACTAGGAGAACCGAAACCGAGACTTTCGCCATGAGGTTCGACCGTCTCTGTTGGCTTGGTGGAGAATATGCCAAGTGCCGCTTGAACATACACTTCAGGCTTGATTACCACAGGATCGAAAAGGTCTCCTTTCCATTTGTCGATGAACCCAGTCTCGACATCGCCTTCTATGAATGCTGGCGATCTGCACAGACGCTTCAAGAACTCGATGTTAGTGCTCAGACCAACCACTTCATAATCTCGCAGCGCAAGCTCGAGCTTTCTGATGGCGGTCTCCCGGTCTCTTCCCCTAACGATAAGTTTTGCAATCATGCCATCGTAAGCTTCCGTCACCGTATCGCCCTGAATAAAACCAGCGTCGATTCGGACATCCTCGTTAGTCTTGGGAGTTTTCAAATGAACTAGATTTCCAGAGTCGGGTATGAACCCCTTTTCAGGATTCTCGGCGTATATCCTTGCTTCGATGGCTGCTCCCCTTTCCTGAATTCTGTCAATGATCTCCTTTTGTGTTAGTGGCAACTTCTCCCCAGCAGCAACTCGAAATTGCCATTCAACTAGGTCAGTCCCCGTGACCATCTCGCTGACAGGATGCTCAACCTGGAGTCGGGTGTTCATCTCCATGAAGTAGAAATTCCCCGTGTCCTTGTCGAGGATGAACTCTACCGTACCAGCCCCGACGTACCCCACTGCCAATGCCGCCGTTCTGGCTTTCTCCCATAGATCTAGTCTCGTCACATCATCCAAGTCGGGAGCCGGTGACTCTTCGAGTATCTTCTGATGTCGTCGTTGCACGCTGCAGTCTCGCTCCCCAAGGGCCACGCAGTTTCCATGCTTGTCTGCGAATACTTGGACCTCGACGTGCCTGGGCCTTACAATATACTTCTCGACCAACATAACCTCGCCGCCTTCACCAAAGGACGCCTTCGCTTCTGCCCGCGCGCTCTTCAACTGCTGAAGGAATTCGCCTTCCTCCATTACGATACGCATGCCCTTACCACCGCCACCTCTTACACTCTTCAGCAAGACGGGGAACTGTATTTGCTTAGCGTGTTCGAGCAATTCCGCCTCACCTTGCTCGCTTCCATGATACCCGGGGACGCACGGTACTCCGGCTTGAGTCATAATTTCTTTACTCCGTGCCTTATTGCCCATGTCTGCCATGGCCTGGGCTGGCGGCCCGACGAATACTATTCCCTCCTGCTCGCACCTCTTGGCGAAGGCAGAGTTCTCTGATAAGAACCCATAGCCTGGATGGAGTGCCTGGATGCCATGCTGCTTAGCCAGCCTCACTATTCTTTCGCCGTCAAGATAGCCATTAGCCGCACCGAGGCCTATGGAATGTGACGAGCAAGAGGCATGTTGTGATGAGGCGTCGGGATCGGTATATAATGTAGTGGTCTTTATACCGAGGCGTTCGGCTGTCTTATTTATCCTCAGAGCAATTTCACCGCGATTTGCAATTAGTAAGGAGGTTATGGGAGTAACTTGAGACTGGAGAGATGAACTAGTTGAGAGGTAGCGGGATAATGGACGGTGACGGAGGTGTCTAGGCTTTATTGAACGCATCTTGTATTGTAGGAAGGTAATTTCTTGGATTATTAATATTCTAACGCGTGTGAATATAGTATATATGATGCAATGAAAGAAGGAAGCGTCGGGAGAAGAAGTCAGCCATGGCGCTTCATTCCATTATCCCATTATTGAATTAAGTGAAGGCCGCGATTAAGCGGTCCCACCCCCGCGAAAAGCCGGCGGCCCGCAGGCGTCCAACCTTAATAAGCCGTGGAGATGGCCCAAGCTCCAGCCTCGGTGGGGTTTCCCTGTCAGGCCCTGTCAAAAATAGCAGGGAGGGGGCTTTTCAACCCTGAACCCCAACGTCATCATCGATCTGATAGGATCGACAAACCCCCAATCAATATCTCTCCAATAAAAACTTCACGCGACTACGATGGATCAGATAGCCCTCAACCATGAGGCCTCGGCCGGCGACACGCATAAGCAATTAGTGTCGTCGCTACCACCGGAGGTCGTACAATGTCTTGAAAACGCCCGTTTCGTGAGTCTACGATCCCGCCCCCGCCCCCGCCTCATCCGCTTGCCCGCATTGAAATGAGACTCCGGCCGCTGACAAGATCCGGAGTAGCTTCATCTGGCGACATGCACCGACAACCAGCCGCACGTCTCGTTGATGAATTATACGTATATCCCTTCCTCTCAGTTCTCTTCCGCGCCGGTTATCGTGATGACGACGAATCCCTCGTCTAAGAAGACCAATAATCTAGTCGTCAATCCGAACGTTTCGTTATTAGTCCACGACTGTGAGAACCCGCCAATGGTCTTATGATAGACATTGAACTCCATATACAAACACACATATATAATAAGATATATAATACGTAACATGCTAATAGAATATCAGGGGTCTCACATAGACCACCAACCCAAGGCCGACGAATGTCCGGCGGATCCCCCGGGCCCGAACACAGATCAAGCCTGGCGTCGTTGCTGCTGAATCTCAACACCAGTGCTATATCGAGCATCAGCGCCACCATCAACGGTACGGCGGAATTGGTGGCGCGCGGCTCCGAGGAAGAGTCGTTTTACCGGAGCCAGCACCTCGAGAACAACACATTCGACTCGGAAGGCGTCGTCGGCGCGTTTAACGGAGGCGGCGGCGAGCAGCTACCGGAGGACGGAGGCCGCGAGTGTTTCGTCGCGGGCGAGGAGGTACGGGTCATACTCGTGCACATCAAGGACATAAGGACGAGCGACTGGAAGGGTAGCGTCAAGGATTGGGTCCTGGCGTCGGAGGGTAATGCGCCGAACGTGAATGGCGCGAGATGAGTCCACAAGTACGTAGTTGAGCTGTCGACTGAAAGTCAGATGGTGATTTGAGATATGCTGGACAAGGTGTGTACACTTAAATTGGTATGTCTAATCTGGTGTATGGGATCTATTCTATGTACTATCTATGATGAGAAGGCGATTAATCACAAGCACATTCGAAAGATCAAGCATGACCAAGTTAGGGGAGCACTGGAAGTATGAACGGTTGCCCGGCTTCCGAACTTGTACTGCAAATGGTTCAAAATTATTTGGTTAACAGACTCATCCAATCGAAATGTGTATAATTACAACTCAATGCATCCATCGCTACCCAGTTAGGTATTGGCAAACCTCCGAACTCATTCACAAGGAGCTCCTCCGCAAAAACACTCCCAAACAGCACTCTCAACAGTCAAGTTCCAAAACTGATCTGATCAAGTTGAGTTAGTCCCGGCTCATATTATCTTTTTGATGAACTGGTCAGGGAACATACCAAGTTGCGGCTCGGAAGCTTTCTAACTGATAGATAATTCCACTCTTAGATATGTTTGGATTGGTTAGAATAGGACATATAATCAATCCTAGTTCATTTTCAATCCCGCTCTTCGAAGTCGGCGCAAGAAGTTCTCCTCTTCTAGCTCTGTTCCGGCGATACCAAAAATGCTTTGGTATATAGGAGCCATATCGTGTGGTCCACATGGTCGAGAGTCGCCGCTTGGTTTTCTTTTCTCTAGGAAATTGGCGAAATGGGACTGTATCATTTCTTCGGCAGTTTGGGTTTGAGACTGAAATACCGGTTTTGTCTTCTCTTCCTGTTCCGAGTCCTCACCGAAGTCCTGGCCGTCAATACATTCGTTGATATTGGTATATGTATTCACGATAGCTCCTTTGATACGCGTGGCCTCCTCCGGTGTAAAGTAAGGAGCACTGATGTAGAGGGGGTCTATTGTCTGGGATATTCGCTCCTGGGCAGCACGGTTGGTACGGATACTTCTAAAGTCGTGCAAAAGAACGCGAAGTTTGTAACCAAGATTCGGATCAGCTCTAATAACTGAAGTCGTCGTCCGTGTTTGCTCTTGTAGGTGCGCCGGCGCCGGTGCTGCTGCTGTTCGTTTGCCTTTTTCCTTCCCGCCTGCCATTTTTATTGATTCACTGAAAAGAATTTACTTGGGGCGATAGTGCTCAGTCTTATATACCTCTTATGACCTGCTCCTCAACGTTTGGCTATAAAACTTTGAAGCCAACTTTAATATGCTGCGCCTTCTTGTCATAGCCCTCAGTTAACCTTATCGCATCTGTCCTTTTTCTAATGCGCTCGTTCCAACCCATTGTTTACTAGCTCGTTAGTTCCGCCTAGTTACAGTTATGGCTGAATCTACGTAGCTGTTAGTTCCCTTGGAGATTTTGATTACACAGTTGAAGTAAAGCTAATCACGTAAGTTTTTATGTATAGGCAGGTAGGTATAACAAGTTGGCACTTGACAAGAGTGTCTACATTGCGGTATTAAAGTGCTCATTATATCTCTCTGGGAAGTCTGATTCTTTTCTCTTCCTCTATAAATATGAGAACTAATATTATACCTTTTTATTGTCCAACCGTACTGTCAGAAGCTTCTAGAGCACCAGAGCAACTCTGGTCCTTAAACGAAGAAATAACCCTGCTGAAGTTTTTACAGGTATCATGAAGCATATCTGAGATTCGAATCATGAACTTCACCCTCGAGGATTACCTCAAGACCATCAACACGAAAGGAAATTCCCAGGATTTTTCATTCCATATTCATCGCAGTAGCATGGCAGTGGCTGTACGTTTGTTGTCGGATGAAAGCATCGAAATGACATACAATCTATACTGCAAAGGAGATGCCCTAGCCATGAAAACTCACTAGCACAGAGACGCAAATTGTCGTCTCAGCGGGGCATTCTATCACCAGTGTCACGAGACGGAATTAGAAGACTGGGAAACAACGAAGTTGTTATGCAAGGAGCTCTAAACTACATAGGGTCGAACCAAGACTCACTTTGAATTATCGAAAAGTCGAAGAAGACATTCCTGGAACGAACATAACCCTGCTCTAAGACGTAAATAACCATTTATCCCATCCTGGTGTCGGCTCATTCTCGAAATTTGACCTCAAAAACGCCTATTGGGGAATCGAACGAAGTACACCCAGATGACAGACATGTGTTCGCGTTCTCGGTTCCGGGGTTTCCTCAGTTGCAACCTACTCGAATGCCTCCTACTACCTGCTAGGGTACACGGTATACATACATAGACCTTCCTCTGTCTAATCCACCCCAGGGCCAGCTGCCAACAGATCCCTCCAGAGCTACCTAAGAGCATTGCGGTCACTCTTAGGCCGCACCCAGATCCTCCTGGACCACTAATCAACTCTGACAAGCCCTCTAGCTACTAGCTCCCATGGAGGATGTTTCTAGTAACCAAAAGATATTTATCCAATCAGAGGTACGGCATGTATCCGAGTCTAGCAACATCACCACTATGAGCATTATCGAAGATGAAGCGAGCATGGTGACCATCAAGGTTAGAGACAGATTCGAGACTTTCACAAAATAATATCTACTTGGTAGGTAAGATCTTTATAATTATGCCTTGTGATATTCAATTTTTTGCCTGTACTGATATTCTACAGAATGATTTAGCTGCCTCTCCACCGAAATGCAAAACACAGTATCTCCACAATGCCGAAGGTGAGCGAGATGATCCAGGGCCAGATCAGTCAGTTACTCATCATTAGGCAGCCGAATATCAGGGGGATCTCGTCCGGGACATGAGCGAACTGACATCCCTTGGTGGTTATTCCTGCTCGAAGGTTTTGATGGGCAAGTGACCATACAGGATCTCGAACGAAAAAATCTTGAGGCTCTCGATATGTCTGGCATTCACATTTGCCATCACATCTGATACCGACGAAACCCAGTCTATCCGATGTGAGTGATATTTCGCGTATGATTCCGCCTGCTATGTATGCCTGTACAACGATATCGTCTAGGCATTTCAAACTGGTTAGCTGGGCGCAAGATGATAGGTTGTAAGATTATATTGGTGATTGGTTTCTTCGATATAGCAATATTCGTGCGTCGGAGGATTCCTTCATTCTGGTCTTGAGCCTGGCCTCGGTTCAGACTCACTTCCCGTTTTTTTGAATCGTTCTTCATCATGATCGTGGCGGATGCGAGCGATAGCTCACCACCAGACGATGACGAAGAATCCGATCTCGACGACTCGCCGACTGAGACTGACGACGAGGAAGATGACGAACGTGTAGAGATATTGAACGAGAGCTCGAACGAACTGAGATCCATTCCTTCCTGAAATAGCATGACGAGATCCATTACTCATGTATAGCAACATTCTTTACTTCGTGGACCATGGAAGGACGAATGCGCAGTGATATGGAACAGTGCCATGGAAATTCGATGCCTGAAGAGGAACTTGATGACTTATCTAGATCTGTGGATGGGTTCCGAGAGTCCTGCCAGAATTTTGCCCATAATTTAAGAACATTTGGGAACAAGGGATCTCGCTCGCGACTCGAGCCGACTGTAGACGACTATCAGTTGAAGGGACAGAAGCTGGATTGGTTGTACATTGTTCCTACATGTTTGAAGCAATCCGATCGTGTGGCAAATTCACGTCTACACTTCCTGCACGTACGTTTGTCTACGTCATTGGGCCGCGCCAAGTAAGAAAGCCGCCTTCGACATACTACAGGCTCAACTATCACGACCTTTGAATTTGACGCACTGGGATTTTAACAGGCGAACATTTTTGAAAATAGACGCCATCAAGCTCGCGGAAGCTAAAATGAAGGTGTGGTACGACAGACGACATTCGCCCCTTGAGGATCTGGGGACACATGCGTACGTGAAACTGGCCAAACCAGGACAGCGAGGATACCACCTAAATAATCAAACAAAGTTATCGTTCAAAAAGGTTGGGCCTTTCGAAATCGAGAAAAAGATATCACCCTATAGGTACAAACTGAAACTACCCGAGTGGCTGAAATGGCACCCAGTCATATCATCACAGCATCTGGAGACAGCAGAACGGGACCCGTACAACCGACCACAACCGACATCCGGACCCCTGAAGGTCGACGACAAGGATATTTATGTCGTAGAACAGATTCTCCAGAGCGACGAGGTTTCGGAGTGATGATCTTTCACCTCGACGATGAATAGGACGGAGGAGACATTCCGATTTCAAAGATTCAGCCGATTAACTTTCATTCGAAAGTACTCACCAAGGCGGAGAAGAAATACGGCATCACAGAACTCAAAACGGCATGTCTTGTGTGGTTATGTCGACTTGTGAGGATCCAGCTACAATCGTGTACAGAGGTAACCATCTTATTCACACTTCGTTCGACTTCATTGAGAGCCCAACATTTGGTAGCTCTGAGGTCGTTCTTTCTAAAGTAGGTCGGCAGAATAATCCTCTCCCACTCAAGTATGCCTAGGTATACATGCTAGGCAGGGCAATCGATTTGCTGGATTGCGCCACACCACATCTACCTATGAACCGCATAACCCTTTACTATCTTTGGTAGAAGGGTGCTCTTTTCGCCGATAAAGACCTACGACGAGGTTCCGGGGTGGTGTTGAATGGCTTGTATATATTCAAATACAATAAGGCCATTATTGCGTTGTTTGCGGTTGGGAATCTCCCCGATTCTGGCCTGGTAGAGGTGGTGGTGTTCGGGGCTCGGTATTTCGGTACTTCGGTTCTACGATTCCTATCTGAAGTTTCAGTTAGCATAAACTGAACAAAACAAGTCCGAATTGAGACATTTCGTACCATTGACAAAAGCCGCCAAACTGTATCTGTAGGTTGCGCTCCTACACCTATCCAGTACTTCGTCCTTAGCGTGTCTAGCTTGATGTCTTTGTGTAATCTCCCCGAGTCATCGTATGGGTCTGGCTTCGGAATAGGATCGTAAGTACCAACCACCTCAAGTGGCCTGTCGTTTCTTGCTGTTCTGTACCGGTTAAGATATGGTTAGTTGCTGGTCTGGAACTCATGCGCAAAGTTGCGCAAAGTTGGGGAAATTGTTTCGTCAAGCTTACCTCGCGTGGGCAACTACTATGTTGTAGAAGGGAGAATTTCTGCGCCCGAATCGCGCCAACCGAATCTTTATTACCATGCTGCTCGTCGTGCTTATCGGAGATGGTTGTTTGTTGGAAGATCGACTTATGGTGTGAGAGTCGAGGATAATCGCATTAAAAGTTAAAAGTTCACAGTCGCATTTGCACTTTGAAGTTCGGATTCAATAATTTTGACGGATCTGGGGACTATTTTCTCCGCCCTAGCCAATCGGGGGAGCTCCACTCATTTAGTCAGCAATCGCATGGCACTTACACCAGTGATGTCAGTCGATCGACTAAATTGCATACAACTTCCCCCAAATCATCGAAAAGAGGTTTTATAAAATTTTCCTAATTAATTTATCTCCTGGTACTAGGTGCTTGATAGTTCTTCGTTTGCCAAAATTCAGTATTCCAAAGAGCCATGGCATTGAAGGTGAGTTGTATATTCAAGAAACGAGAATCGTGCCAAGACAATAATTGTACAGATTGACTTACACCCTCATAGACTTTGTCGGCGAAAGCCGCGGCTGCTTTAGACAAGGAGCTCATGAGTACCGGTGCCTTTTCAATTGACCAACTCATGGAACTTGCTGGATTATCAGTTTCCCAAGTCGGTGCGTCTTTCATTTTGGTCGTTTGACTCTGAGCACCTATCTAACCACTATTTCTATCAAGTTTATCGAGTTTGCCCCCCGAATAGGGGTAATCGAGTGCTTGTGGCTTGCGGTCCCGGGAATAATGGTGCGCCAAATTCTCTAGCTACAGTCATATAGCCTTTCTAATGGATCGAAGGCGGTGATGGGCTCGTTGCAGCTCGTCACCTTCGCCATTATGGGTATTCGCCAACCGTCTATTATCCGAAACGGAGCAAGAATGAGCTCTATCAGGTATGTTAGTCGCCAAAATGCTATTTTGAATACTTTCTAAATACCGGAGCGTAAAATTGTCATGAACCTCTCACACCCTCTAATTCACCAAGTCTTCGACATGATTTAGAGCACAGTACCCCTGGTCAGCAATTTTAATCGTCCTGCTTCATCGATTACCCTGTATTAAGCTGCTCTATTTTCCTCTTCTCGATCACAGTTCGCTTCGCCTGTACATGATGCTTCCCAATTTTTGGCCAATACAATTACATGCTCGAGACACTGATCGTTGTCGTCGTCATAGCGACTTGCTAAGCAGCTAGAAGACCTTGAGGTGCCGTTTGTGGACGATTTCCCAGCTGCTTTGGGTTCGGCTGATCACATCGTGGATGCGGTTTTTGGTACGTTCTGCTGTCGTATTTCGAAAGTAAAAAAACTCATGCGAAAAAAGGCTTCAGCTTCTCGGGCGAAGTTCGCGAACCCTTCCCGGCTGTGATTCGGGCTTTGGAGGACACCAAAATACCAGTGACATCAGTTGATGCGCCGTCTTCTTGGAATATCGAAACTGGACCACCCGAGTCCGGTTTAGGTAGCAAGTTTAACCCTGACTACTTGATCAGCCTGACAGCTCCTAAGCCTTTGGTTAAATACTTCAAAGGTCGTCATTTTGTAGGCGGCCGGTGAGTAACTCATCGCGAACTCGAAGAACCGTCTAGCGGCTGACGTACCGGTAGCTTTGTCTCCCCGGGAATCGCTAAGAAGTATGACTTCGAGGTCCCCGAGTACAAAGGAGTTGACCAAATTGTCGAGGTCGGTACTGGAGGAGAGAAGCTCTGATGGCAGACATTCGGTCGTGTATAGAAATCGCTCGATCTGGAATTATCGAATTGTCGCGGGGGCAACCCCCCTTGCTGTGCTAACTGACACAGCAACCCCCAGTGCGACTGAAAGGACAAACTGGACTCGGGCATCTTCCTTCTTGCATGTCTTCGGTTTTCTCAGTTATTCCCCTAGGGCAGCGTAGCAGCGGAGGATGGTAATTTTTGCAGAACTCGACATAGATGAGATATTGCTTCCCGCAAACAGGGCATTCCGCGGCATGCTCAGTGCACATTAAATTTACAGAATGGCTCTTTGCTCTGAATTGCAAAGAACGCGAGATCATGGAATCGTCCCTGGAAGGACAAAAATCTCGACGACAACTGTTGGGTTGGCATACCATCCGTATAAACGTGGCTTAGTAGAGGTGGGTGTGGCTTTCGAGTCTGATATAGGCCGGAACACACGCTCACAAGAGTACTGTAACACGACCGCTAGAATCGCCACCGCCGGACCCAAAAAGCACATTTGACGGCTGATGTTCTGCTGATGAAACTTGCTGTGGCGATTGCAGGGCACGGGGATGCTAAAGGACCACTCCCCGAGAAATTGTACAAGAGAGAGACTTCTCATTTCTGTTTGCTCTAACAATTCACATTGACTGCCTACCTCTTTCATTTTTAATTTTTGTGCTGTCTAATCCAGCACCTAGCTTTTAGGTAGATGGGGGCAGGCATAGCTACTTTGCTCTGTAAAGCGCCGGAGCTTTTGCTCCCTGGCGCATGTGATAGGTCAGTATGGATCTGCGGCGCTTACCTTGTTAGTGGTGCCAGAAGACGGGCACTCTCTTTCGCACTTTTCCCTCGGTCTCCGGCTATAGTCAGGTGATTCTGCTGGATTCTAGATCAAATTTCACCGATCTTCCACACTACAGGAGGGACCCTCAATCGGGAACGAGCTCGTGAACAGAAGAATTATCAATCGAAAGTTCCAGCGCCGGCCTGTCTATTCTATCAACTTATAGCGTCCGATGGTGGTAGTGGGAATACGATATGGGTCACCGAGCAGCCCTGACACCTGGAGTATTAAACTATCCATGGCACTTATCTGATGTCGCAATGGCAGAATGGGTCGCTAGTAGATTAGTGACGATCAGCAGAGAAGGATGCGAGTACGACCTATACAGCCCTATAGGGACCTATCATTGCTAATTGAACACGGTGCCACAAGCTCCCACGTAGCCACGGTGCTTAGGCCACGAATGATAGGAAGAAGTCGACAATATCTTGCATCTATGACAGGATAACATCCTATTCGACCACTAGTACCGACGCGGTGGCGCCTGTAGTGCAAATGAGCTCCTTAAGATCAGTGATGTTTAAATTAGTTTACTAGTTTCCTTTTTCCTTGAGACCGTCTCGCCGCTCGCGTGGAAAATAGCAAGGGAAAAAAAGGGAGATCGACAAGGGACCATCGTTTCGAGAACGATCAAAATCCCCCACATGCCTCGGAATCATTCCTACACAACCACAAACCAGAGTGAAAAGCTCCCCGCGATCCGCATCACATAGAGGGATGCATACTCCTACCAGACGTGCCTGCGTGCGTAATTCCTCTTTACCTACCGACCAAATATTTTACCCACTCTGCATGTTTCTCATTTATTACCAATCCTCACCATATCGGCCTGAAACCACTGTAAGGAGCCAGTTTTATGCCCAACCCGCCAACTGTAACTGCGAAGCTTGTCCTCCAGGGCTGTCTGCTTGTCCCGCCTTTCCGCCCCTAGACATAGACGGGCTACCAATCTCACAGCGGTTCGATCCGGTCGGGGTAGGCGCCAAGCTAGGAGGTATGTAAACAAGAGACGTCGCAAAATTTAAACCTTTAACAGACCGCAACTTTCCTTCCTGGCCATATCGCTGGGAATAAGGCATCTCACTTTCATGCGAAATCGCTGGCATCGAGATCGCCAAAAACATATATTGCGGGCATAATATCTCGATCCCTGTGGATGGCACAATGTTACATTACTACGTATTCCAGCATTATGTATGTTTATCCCATTTCATTACCCCGTAATCTCTGTCCTCTTTGCTATCTTTAGCGAAACTACATAGTAGACTGCAGTGCTAGATATCTTTACAAATGGCAGAAATGGCCACCTATGGAAGCTAATCCGCTCCCTTGGGTCCTCGTCTAAATTGGTGAGTATAATTGTGGATTGTCCCACCTACTAAACGTCATTAGGCCTCGGATGAAGCCCCAGGATGTGTTATTGGCAGTCAACGGCACGCGATCTAGCGATCTAGGATCTTAATAACCCGGGAACCTTGACGATCCGAACCGGCAACGATGAATATTAGGTTAAGACACATGCTTACTACGTAGACTACCAGAATACGCACGGGGCTATACGGCCTTAACTAGCAACTTAACATAAGCTTGACCATATTTTTCATCAGCATGAGAGCGTTGAGAGTACCTACATTTACATTCGCCACCGCCGAGCCGTACACGGATACCGCTCTGCCGGTAGTGATATGCGATGCAAATAGCAAAGGTACATACATACACATATACATACATACATACATGTGCATTCTACCGCTACGAGTACTGAATGGGCAAAACAAATCCAGTGCAAGGAACGGCGTCACATGTCGCGTTTCTCCCGTCAGTCGCACAATAACGACCATCAGCGACGATCGCGGCTCCTTACGGACATGTTTAGCTTGCTAGGCCTTGCTCAGCCACAAGAACCATTGGACTGTCGGACATGTCCTAGCTGGCAGAAGCAGCCTCAAGCTTTCTAGTAAACCCGCCAGTCTCCGCTCGGAGCGAACCACACCCGCCAACCCGCCGACCCGCCGCTGACAACGTCGTACAAACTCGGGGGAAGATTTCGGGAAAGTTCGCCACCCTTCTCCCAATTATTAGCAACCGCCAGTCAATGATGATCTACGTTGCATGAGCCACGTAACGCCACATGCCGCCACACACCACAGCCACACTCATGGCTGTCATGGCTGAAGTTGTCCCCCTGGCATATCGTCACATGACCCTATTTCTTAGCTCAATCCAACTTCATATCTCTCCTTTCCTTTCCGCTTTGGCCGTTTGCTTCTTCGCCACCTTCATCAATTACGACAACATGTTCATCAGGGCCGAACAGCGAGGATATAGGACTCGCGTGGAGATTACCAGAACATACTATGCAGGACAAGCTTGTCACAAGCTAATACGGATACGAAGGGCAGAAAGGGCCTGTTAGCAGCCACTTCCGTCCGATGTACTCTGGTCGTACCGATGTGAATCCTGGACAATATCGCTTCTTTAACAACGGGCCCGGACCCAGTCGTACTATAAGCTCATACATATCTGCGTCCACGGCATACCCGTTAATCTTTTGCCGCAACAACGAGACGAGGCTTCGTCATCACGCTACCCTGTTTCAGATGACTGCCTAAGGTCGAACCTGTCTCTGCCAGGTGTTCGGTATCTGGATGTAGAAGGGATGACACAGGACCGGGGTTGCCTCACCTCTGGCGGTATACGTGTTATATTCGCCTCTATCATGAACCCTTTCTTCGGTACCACCGGCGGGGCTGCTTCAAATTGGATTCCTGCGCTGTTACCTACGTAGCAGCCTAGGTGTGCGGGATGGGCAGGATGGGGTAACTTTCATTGATGCCTTGATGAAACGTTCCAAACTACTGGGCCAGACTAGGGATGAAGATGGGCATCGTACTAGGCATCAGATTTCTCGGTTCCTTTGGTCCCGGTCACGGTGAGTCATCCTCTATACGTGGGTTTACTTTCGAGGATAGACCGTGTCTATGACGAGCTGATATATCGTGTCAAGGAAAGACGTTGGGTTATCTGAATCATCAATACTACATCCCAATACCTCAACAAGTGAGGTCGAAATGGAAACGGTGTCATGTTCGACTATCTATTACGTATTGGTTTTCGATGGCCGGCGCTGAACAACATATGAAACCTATCAAAAAGTAACATCACCATATCTCTTGCCCTGACTGTCCAAATATTTCGACTCCCCCTTGAATTCGCTCGTGGCATACTGGAAACAGTTTAGGCAAACCACTAGAGCCGAAACGTCATCCCCTAGCAATCCTCCGTTACGACCAGTATGCTAAGTGTCTTGGGGACCGCGGGAAGGAGTAAGCACGAGGTCACCCCGAATACCGGCCGCGTTTGCAGAGGTTAGGCTAAACTTCCTTCATGGCATCTCTAACGAGGTTCCTTAGGGTTATTCAAGGAATCAACATATTGCTAGAAAAAAAGCATAGAAGAAGCCTTGAACTTGCTAACACGGATCAGAGACCCATTCTGCACCGAGGTAAAAAATCAAGGAACATCTTAGTCTAGTATCGAAAAAAGTTCAGAGGAATAGTAGTGAAGACTCCGAATCGGGGAATCGAACCCCGGGCTTGGCGGATCACGTTTGATTTAGTATTATCGAGAATACTAATTCCATTCCATGAGAGCACCAAATGTTAGCCACTACACCAATTCGGATCCATGTTGGATGAAAAGTTGTTGTGGTAAACTTGGCTAATATGCTCTAGTTTTGTTAGCGCTCAGTCTACACCCATCAAGTGTCACTATTATCAATAGAAAGTACGTAGATAGAGGACTGATAACAGTTAAGTACATATCCCCTTCACTGGTGTAGAACTAATTCAATGAATATACTTGACAACAGCCCCTAAAGTCCACTAGCACTCACGGAAGTCTAATTGCCTATAATTGGCTAAATGTCGCATTCCCCCTTTCAAGATCACCATATCCTTTGACTGGCTTAAGGCAACAAACCCACTTATTTCAGTAGCAGTACGAGTAGCAACCCCTAAGATCTCATAGCACACGCAAGAGCTCAATTGTGATTGGCTGAAACCGTATACCTTTATTCCCATTAGCTATACGCCCCGAGCAGATCGAACTGCTCCAATATCTCATATATATCTCAGTATAGTGATATCATGCCTCAGATGTGCAACGTGATTTACGTAAGTACGTATAAATCGAGAACATGAACGTCAATTTGGCTATTCAACCCTTTTCATAGACGGCTCATATTAATTATGAAAACATATCAATGTTGGCTATTTCAAAAGTGCAACGTTTGAGCTAGTTGCTAGAGCAACTGAAGAGTGGCTGTGTCTAGAAAAGACGAAGACTCCGGACAGCCCAACATCATCGACTATGTAGGGCCAGGGAAAATAGTTCATGCCAATCAAATATTCGTAGTGAAGAGACTGCATCACAGAGGTTTCTGACCGACGGCAGTTATGACTTTCCCTTGATGAACCACCACGCCTTGTTCCGTCTCCTTAACTCCTCTGGCAAATAGATCAACCCACGCCTCACGGGTCAATGGTGCATCCGGTTCTTTGGCCTTGGGTGGGAAAAAGGCGGCTAGCTCTTCCCAAACCATCAAATAGTCTTCAGTCCAAGCCTTGAAGTCCTGCTTTCTCTTTTCCTGCACACGAAGAAACACATTCTGAAAGCCGAACTTGTCAAGGTGCGTATCTAGGACATCTACCCAATCATTTCGAATGCCTTTGGTTTGGAGGCCTCCTTGGAGTACCTGCACAATGGTATCACAGGCAGTTTTGGATATCCGGGACGAAGGCGACTCGACGATGAATCTATCACCTCGGCATTCCTCCCACTGAAGAAAGCCACCGGGTTTCAGAAGCTCTGATGCGGCAGATAAGACAGGTGTCAGGTGGTCCGAGTCAGGTATGACGCTAACGAAAGCTCTGATATGGACGACATCGTAAATGCCTTTCAGCCCGGCCGGCAGCGGTTTCTTAAGAATATCAAGCTTCTTGAGCGATACAGACGTTGGAAGGTATGCTGGGTCCGGAAAATTAATAGGGTTGATGTCGAAGCCATCTAACTGGGCAGAGACACCGTCCTTCGCAAGGCTAGAGTGTAGTTCGCTTAGCCATATGCCATTGCCGCAGGCGAGGTCGGCAACCTTTAGCTGCTGGGAGCTACTACCGACAGACTTCGCCACGGTTGGTTCTAGGAGATAGCCAAGGGTGTTCTGGACGAGGAAATGCTGTAGGTGCAAGCGCGCAGAAGATCGGAAGTTCCTGGCCGGAGCGACCCAGTACTTGGACTGATCATAGTCCTCGGCGTTGGCGGATGATGTCGCCATCTTGACTGAGATCTCCTACGGAAGAAGGTATGGACGGGAAATGTTTATGTGAGAGGGGAATCAGGAGGGCAATTGCAACTGAATGAATTTGCTTGATCCAATGGCGATAAGCGTTTATATGGTTGTAGGTTCATATGTTTAGGGGCAACCTAAGTACTCAATAGTTTTTCGACAAACAACCTCATCCATGGGGTTCAGGCAAGTGCATCGCTAAGCCGAGTTACAAAGAAATCCATGGAGATATTAATAGTGTGATGGTACTTTATGGAGGTGCGTTGCACACACCTTAGGTACCTACCTGTACACGAATCGGAGAGCAACAAAGACTGCGTACGCAGGGATGGCAGGTGATATTACATGTAAGGAGACTCATGCGACTAAACATAACTACATACTTAACACTTACAAATCCGCTATAACACCCTGCAAGGGACTAACCCCTGGATAGGTCAGCTATGCGGAGGTATATTTAGCTCGTGTGATTTACAAGAATTGGGTAATGCAGAGTTGAGTCTGCATATCCAACATACCATCCCAACCAACACGTTAATTCGGGTCTGTGGAGAGGACTGCATCAATCTTTCAACTGCTATAGCTAAACTTAAAGGCAGAAATGGGCGCCGCAGTCGATGTAATCGTTCAGAGCTACTTTAAAGACCATTTGGAAAAGAAACCAAATCGCCAAGCCAGAATGAAGGTTGCACGATACGTAGTCAACATTGAGATCGAATATATGTGCTTTGGCGAGGTATGATATTCCTCGTAAATTTCGTAAAACCTTGGATACTGAGCTTATGGTACAAATAGTAATTGGCAGAACGTTTTTTTTTTTTGACGCCAGCTCCAACATGGAACCAGTCTTTTTTGGATCTCGGGGAAACCAGGATTAGGTAAATCGACTCTGATGAACTACATCGCCGAACATAAAGCAACTTTACCCGCATTGAATACCTGGTCTCATTCGCAGCCTATGGTTGTGGCTGGCCACTTCTTCTGGAGTGCTGGCACATCAATGCAAAAATCAAGAGAGGGTCTTCTCAGAACGTCACTTTATGACATATTTCGACAACAACTGGACCTCATCGAGGTTCTATGCCCCGAACGATACTTAGAGAGTCCCAAAAACTTGGTATGTTACGAACTATGGCATAGGCCGGAGCTTATGCGAGCCATAGAGCACATCTTTCGATATGACAACCTCTCCATGAAATCCCGCTTTTTCATCGGCGCCCTAGACGAGTTTCAGGGTGAACATTTCGCATTTTATCAAGCGCTGAAAAGAAAATTCAAGTTCGGCCCATGTGAAACTCTGCATCTCGAATCGGCCTTGAAATCTTTTGGAGGATTAGTTGAGCCGAGATATCTCATCTGAATTGTGTATTCACGACTTCACATAGGATGATATCCATAAAAATGCGAGAGACTCTCTAGAAGAGCACCTTAGATATGTTGTACTTAACATTGAGATGGAAAACGCAAACTCTCTAGCAATCCAAGTCACGCAGAGGTCAGCCAGTGTATTTCTCCAGGTCTTCTTAGCCGTCAGAGGATTGCGATTCGGCTTGACTGAGTACGACAATTGATCAGACCTAAAGCGACGACTTCAAGCGATTCCAAGCGATCTAGCGGCTTTTTTCAAACGGATTCTCTGACCTGTTGACCAGTTTTATCATGAAATAATGGCAAAGACATTACTAAAGGTCTCCGTTATAGTCAGAGAGCCGGAATTTATCGTTATAGACAACTTTCTCGCCATGGAGCACGAAGATGAAGACTATGCCCTTGAACTTCCAATCTAAGCGGCAAATGTCAAAAAAATGACGCCAAATCTTCATACACTCTGTCGGCGCCTCAATGCAAGTAGCCGGGGCCTCCTAGAAGTTAATCACGAAAGCCATTGCGTGGAGTTTCTTCATAGTAACTCGATGGACTACCTAAAGTCTGGTGAAACGGTCAGTTTTCTAGAAGGAAAGATCACAAGCAAACCCAACAGAAACCTGCCGCTTATGAAAGCTTTCACTGTCCGTATAAAGACAGCTAACCTCTCCAATTCTTTCGAGAAGGCTCGTAATCGTTCGAAGTTGGAAGAATTTTGAAGGAAGCCATTACTTATGCCCAACGACTCAGCAATACACAAACTTATTAACTATTTGAACATCTGAAATGGTGTACCCGAGAGATTCGTAAGGACCCCTCAAAACATGTGGCATTTAACAGCGATGAGACGGATGAGTTGCTAGTGCGCAATCACACAATGGAAGCTTCGTTTCTCGAATATTTTAACTATATATTACCGAGAATTCCTAAATATCTCTCTAGCCGCAAAGGAAACGCTTTAATTAAAGTCCTCAGATATTTACCTACGCATCAGCTGGCATACTAAGAGAGAAAAATTACTGCCGCCATAAGAATATGCTCGGATATCTCCTAAAACATGGCGCTGAGCCAAATATCAGAGTCGGCAAGGATAGAGAAGGCATTGTCACCTGGGTCCAGCTTGCTTATTATTTCTGCTGGATCGGCCCCCTAACACTTTGTGGTAGAAAATTAGTCCTTGAGGTCCTTAATGGTTATAAAGCAGTCTGCACTATCAAGCTGTGTGCCCTCAAAAAGATGAAGATCTGCAAGCTCTTAGGGACTTAATACCAGGCATCAGTCTTATTCAACTTTTCGATGATTTACCCACGGACGTTTCTAGCACGCCTTTCTTCGCTGAAGTCATAGAAAGACTCTCCATGGCCAAAATGTACTAAGATGATATAAATAAGTATTTGGCTGATTATAGAGGAAAAGTTCCCGCTTCCATATCTTACACACCTGAGGTGTCAGTAATAGGTCCCTAAGTCAAGCGTAAAGTGAGTGCAAAGGAGCGGCGTAGCCGCTGCTAGTATATAGCAAGTATGAGATGAACTAATAACGCTACTTCTCCTAAGGTTGAAGGGGGCGAAGCCCCCTTCTTATACCTCGCTAACTCGCGCTTGCCTAGCAGGAGGTCCGCAGGAGGTCCGCAGGACCTCCTTCTAGGCCTGCTCCACTTATGCCCCTGACATGAGGACCAAAATCGTCGGCACCAAGATCGGTAAACAGGTGGAACTACTTGTTGACAATCATTCATCCGAACCAAATCGGAAACGGAAACATCTGCAGGAAGGGGAGTTGACGTGTAAAAGATGGAGGAGTATCTAGTCCAAGGTTGGTTGCTTAGGTATATCGCTGTCTTCTGATCACAACGAGGGATAACAGAATTCTTTAAAGTGCTTCGATGATTCACAAAGCTGAAGTTAGCATATCAAAATAATTAGATACCTAGGTACTATTTTGGCTGTCTACAAGGACATGGGTGGGTAGGTATGAAGATAGGTAGTCTTCTGAAGTCGAGGTGTAGTATAAAGGATTTATTCTACAGAGATACTCAAGCGGCGGCTTATTTTATGGTAAAACGATACTTAAAGTACGGTGTTGATCTTAGATATCTTGTGTGATCCTAAGGAGCCAGAGATCCTGACCTCTTCAATTGGCCCCTATTCCGCTACGTTGTGGCTATTGGTATAATAGTCCAACTACAAATGGGTATTATTATCCCTTTAACTGCAGTAAATGCCAATTACATTATCCTTAATTACCTAATTATTGATAACTTTCAACATCCAGATACCCTTGAGGAATCTATAACAGTGTGCACATTCATGTCATTAATAATAATGTGAAATTATTGACCGAGGTTACGGTTACCTCATGAGGGGAAGCATGTGGTGGTGGAAAACGATAGGCGGAAGAATGTATCCTTTGGTTGTTGATTTGTAGTTCCCCGCTGCTAGAATTGTTAACCGTCGTTTCGAAATGAATCTTGTCTCTGTAGTCTTGTTCTTCCTATAATTATAAGCCCAAGTATATCGCCATCTCCACAAAAGCCTGAGTGCTGCTAATCCCAAATGGCATTTCCATTGAGAAAAGACTTGCGGCCAAAATCAGGCGAACCTGAAGATTCAGCATGGATATGGGGCAGCGATGATGAGGTGTGTTGACTCGCACATAATGTAGCTGTAGCGGTAAACTGAGATCATTCAAGTTGGGTAGACTGAACTTGCAGACGCCAGAGAGGGTGAAGAAAGCGTTGGAAACCGTTTCTTCAGGAGAAACTATTCCTCTTGGGTCAGTGCAGCACTTTAGCCATGCTCTATCATAATATGGGTGAATGAATCTCCTTACTAACTTGTGTCTTAGACTTCCATTTGACCAACCAGCACCACCGTGCTACGGGAGAGCTTTCTTCAAGCATCGCATTGCTTCTCTGGGAGCTAAACATACGGTTGATGATAGTTACGAGATGAACCCTCAAAGCACATCTCAATGGGATGGGTTTCGCCATGTGAGTTTAAGCTATAGCTAGAAAAACCTGTTCAACTAGGACTAATTTGGTGTAGTTCGCCCATGTACCCTCTGGATTCTTCTACAACGGAGTAAGTAAAGCCTTTAGAAAGAAGGGACCTATGATTAATATGTTCCGTAGATGACGCTTGAGGACATCTCTGGCCCCAATGCCTCAACTAAATGTGGTATACACGCATGGGCTACTCGTGGCATTGCAGGCCGGGGTCTTCTTCTAGACTACGCTCGTTATGCCGAAGCTAATGATATCAAGCCAGAGTTCTATGACAACTTCGGTATCAGTTATGGGGACCTTGTGAAGGTAGCACAGGGGCAAGGGATCGATTTAAGACCTGCAGCGCAAGGAGGTGACATCCAGGTTGGCGACATACTAATAGTCAGATCCGGTTTCTTGAAGAATGCAAACTCGCTCACATACGAGCAAAAGGCAGCTCGCCACCTTCAAGCGCATAAGTTTGGACCGGACGACGGACAGCGCTATATTGGCGTGGAACAGAGTGAGGAGATCCTAGACTTCTTGCATGATTCTTACTTTTCGGCCGTGGCGGGAGATCAGCCCGCGTTTGAAGCATGGCCATCTCGTAAAGGTTTGTGTTTATCATTTCTCTGCAAGACTCTGCAAAAAGGGGCAATGCTGACATGACGTACTAAATGCTAGACTATTATCTCCATGAGAAGCTGTTGGCACTCTGGGGTTGTCCAATCGGTGAATTGTGGGATCTTGAAAAACTGGCCGAGAAATGTGCTGAGAGGCAGCAATGGACGTTCTTCCTCGCCAGTGCTCCCAACAACGTCAAAGGTAAGCATATAGCATGATATGCCGAGTTAGATTTGAGATATAGCTAACGAGAATTTACGATAGGAGGAGTATCAAGCACAGCAAATGCTTTAGCCATTGTATGAAACAGATGAATCGAATTGGATAATTCACCGAATGAACTGCATCATGGGAGTGAGTGACGGTCGCGAGGAATATGAATGGAATATTGAATGAGAAAGCCGCATCATAGTGGTGACCCCTGAACCCTCCACGGCTGCTGTAAAAGGGGGAACTAAAAAGGGGCTAGGACGCTACCTAGGAGGCCAGTAAATATTCGTCAGATATACTTCGCCTTACTGTGACAAATTGCCTACTAGCACCGAGACAATTTATGGGTGATGAGACGAGATCCTGAGCATTTTAGATCCTATGGCCGTACTTGAAAGGAGATTGTATGGGGATTTCCGATAGAGGAGAATGATGAATGAAAGGTAGGTACCCAAGTACTTATTGACACAGCCATTATCTCCACGTGACCAGATCTTATCTAGCTGACCAAGCTTGGCGCTCGGACCAATCAATTGAATATTGCAAGGCAGGCGTGAGCTTTCGTCGCCTCGCATCAACGTACCGACGTATCTGAGCTTCCATCATCGTAACTTTTACCACTTTCCATCTACCGTTCATCATCCACCAACCACCGCACTAATTACTACATTTCAAAAGAACTCACAACAGGCCTCCATATAGGTTCTATCCCGAGTATATTGCGCCTCAATCTGTTTACATTTTACGCCGTTGCAAGAGTAGAGAAACCATGGCGGACGCAGCTCTGAAGCCCGAAAAGGACTTCAGCAGGGAAGCTGACACACAGATCGCCGAAGCAGAGAAGCTCGCCAAGGTGCGATGTGCTTGACTACAGATCCTGAATGTTGCAATAGTTAGCTAATATAGAAGGGTAGAATGATATCCAAGCAGCTATTGAGAAGCTGACTATATTCGAGAAGCAAACTCGCCAGGTCAGCCGTTGCCGCGAGTCACCATCGCTTTGGAGTATTTACTAACCCTCCCACCCAGGCTTCCGACCTTGCATCCACATCCAGAACTCTCGTCGCCATATGTACGATCTGCAAAGATGCCGGCAACTGGAGTTTACTCAATGACCAGGTCTTGATCTTCTCCAAGAAACATGGCCAGCTCAAGCAGGCTATCACCAAGATGGTCCAGACCGTCATGTCCTTCCTCGATGCTACCCCGAACCTGGACACCAAGCTTACTGTCATTGAGACGCTACGCACCGTAACCGAGGGCAAGATTTTTGTCGAGGTTGAGCGCGCTCGCGTGACCAGGATCCTGTCTGACATCAAGAAGCAACAAGGCGACCTCAAGTCCGCCATGGACATTCTCTGCGAATTGCAGGTCGAAACCTTCGGATCGATGGAGAGACGTGAGAAGACCGAATTCATACTTGCCCAAGTCGCACTATGTATCGAAAACGGCGACTGGACCCAGGCTAGTATTCTTAGCCGCAAGATCAGCACCCGATATTTGTCGCGGAAGCCCAAGAAGACGCCAGAGCAGATCGAGAAAGAGAAGAAGGTTCGGGAAGAGAAGCTGAAGCGCGGCGAAGAAGTACCTCCCGAGCAAGAGGATGATACTACCGACTTGAAGCTGGCCTACTATGAACAGCAGATTACTTTGGCGAAGCACGATGACAAATATCTCGATGCTTGCAAACACTACCGACAAGTGTTAGACACCGAAGCCGTCGAGGAAGACCCTTCAAAACTACAACCTGTGCGGCTGCCGATCCATATACCCAATCTGCTGAATATTGCTAACTTTGACTAGGTCCTGCAACGTATCATCTACTTCGTTATCCTTGCCCCTCACGACAACGAACAACACGATCTTCTCCAGCGCGTCTTCCGCGACGCACGGAATTCTCAGATCCCTATCGACGCATCATTGCTTAAGCTATTCACGGTGCACGAACTTATGCGATGGCCTGAGGTCGCCAAGCAATACGGCCCGCATCTATGCGGGACTGACATTTTTGATGAACATCCGAATCAATCCAAAGACGAAAAGGCCCACCAGCGATGGCAGGACCTGCGCAAGCGCGTCATCGAACACAACGTTAGAGTTGTCGCCAAGTACTACACTCGCATTGGCATGAAGCGCCTTACCCAGCTACTTGACTTGACGGAGGATGAGACGGAGAAGTACATCAGTGAGCTGGTATGCTCTAAGACGGTCTTCGCTCGTATCGACCGACCGGCACGCATAGTCAGCTTCGCCAAGCCTAGAGACGTTGATGACATCCTCAACGAGTGGAGCCACAATATGAAGAGTCTGCTCGGTCTGTTGGAACGCGTGGATCACCTGATCACGAAGGAGGAGATGATGGCCAGAATCCAACCGGGCGCAAAGGAAGGCAAGGAGAAGAAAGGCAAGAAGAAGGCGTAAGGGTGTGATTCATGCTTTACGAGGGCTCGGTCTTAGGGGAGTAATTCTTTCGGAGCTGCAGACGGCTTGGAATTTTTCGACAGGCACAGCACAGCACAGGTTTGCATCAAAAGGCATGCGAATGTAACATTACCTAGATTAGGAGGCACGGAATGCCCGTGTAGAACTGGATTGGCCTTCTATGTCTTATGCTTGATTATTTACTCTATCGTGATCATGCAGTCATACAGGTGATATTTTCTATGTCTAGTTCTAGCTCTACGTTATAGTCGCCGTATACGCCTTCTCTATTTATACCCCTACCAATAGACCTACTCGTCCGTTCACCCTCTTCAACCAGATACACAATCATAGATTCCCCTCTTCCTTCTTCGCCGTACCAGCAGGCTCATCATACCGCTTCCTCAGCCACCCCGCCAGAACCAGCACCCAGTCCTTGGCCACCGGCACGTAGTGGCCGCCCGGGTGCACGACGACGGTCGGGTCGACGCACCGGTCGACCAGCCCCTGACTCCGGCTCTCCTCGACCACGGTGTCCAAAGACCCGAGGAAGTGCAGCGTCGGCGTGGCGATGGGCGGCGCGTACAGCCACCCCAGGGTCGGGGGCGGCGCGTAGAAGCCGCTGTAGACGACGCAGAATTTCAAAGGGGCGTCGTTGTTCGCGGCGCGGAGGAGGGGGAGCCAGGATGTGTCCGTTTCTGGGGAAGGGGAAGGGGCTGGTTCCCGGTGCGGCTTTTCGAGGGCAGAGGCTACGAGCGCGGCTACAGCGCCCCCCTGGCTGAATCCGCAGACCCCGTCTACGCCGCCCGCGTCGGCGATCGCGGTCGCGACGGCGCGCATCCCGGCTTCGAAACCAAGGTACGTGCCCGTTGCTTCGTCTTTGCGGAACCAGGCCCAGTTGTCGCTCTCGTCATCTTCTTCGGCTTCTGCGCCTTCGGCTCCGTCTGAAGGCGTGTACCCCGGGATATCGGAGGGGCGCAGCCGGTGTGGCGCCGTGGGGAAGATGAGGGTCGGGTGCAGGTTATATGGTGCTGGGGACAGGGCTTTGGTGAGTAGCTTCGAGAGCGCTTTGGTCTTGGAGCTGAAGAGCGGGCCGGATTGCGTGTACCCGTGCAGCATGAGGATCTTTAGCTCGGTCTTTCCTTTGGGGATTTGTGGGGTCTTTTTTGGCTGGGATGCCGGGGCTCCGTTGGGTGTTGTTGCCGACATGGTGAAGGGGCGGAGATGGTGGGGTGCGGAGGCGAAGGTGCGGCGGATGAAGGTGGTGCGTGGGAGGAGTGGGATGAGGGGTTTCATGAAATGAGGGTTGTAGATTTTATGAATCTTACTTTATTTTTATCGTTTTGAGGTGTGTTTTATGAGAGGATGTCTGCGATTGGACTGTGTAGTGGATGAGTGAGTGAATCTCGTGATTCGGGAATTTTTAAGCTGACAGTCTAGATTGGACCGAGATTCGGCTAGATCGTAGATACGCTACCACTTGGACGTTTGACAACAGAGAGTCAATCCTAATAGGTGAACAAGCAATTAAATGTTTAGAAGCGATTATTAGATATATTTTCATTTAATGTCGTACTATTCAAAGCGTTGTATCTCAGATCCACTGTTATGCTCGAGTTATTGTTCTATGGCTCACTGTATAAAAGGCTCGGACCTACGGATCTAGACGGCATCGAGGCGTGGAATATTATGGATAGCATAGAAGCTAGAGGCCTATCTTTTTTATGCCGGGAATTGATGAAGAATATATCAGATACTGGCCAAGTTTAAATATACCGAAGAGTCGGGAATCAGCTCTTCTCGGAGACGTTGTGGTCCGTATATATGTTTAATGAGCGGGCAATTGATTTCAATAGGGTCAATATTACGGCTTCCACGAGCAGGTTTTTCGAGTCTCAGGTTGCGCTCGCAATTCAAACATGATGCTGATACGATACCCAGGTTGTGGAGTCCATGGGACGATACCTGCGTAAGCGAGCGCAATAGAAACACCATATCATAAGTTTCTCTTAAGTTCAGCAGTTGAAATCGGTCCGCAGCACAGATAGATAGGTATTGCTTGCGACAAAGCTCTCGATTCGACGTAAGCTCGTAATCTATGGTACAGTCCTGCCCTGCTTGACGAGAAGAATGATCTGACCGTATTGACCGTCTATGATGTTCCTCGTTCGGAATGGTACACCGCTTTCTTCAAGTCCACCATCGTTCTAATGTCCCTTTGACTTGGCATAGGGGTTGCGAGGATCGTTCTTCCATTCATCGGCTATTGCGATTTTGTCAGTTATTTTCCCCTCTCCACCTAGGTCACAGCGAAAGACATACACTTCATCATGGCATTTTGCGCTGAGTTGACACCGTAGGCGATGATAGCGCCTATAAATCTGTTAGATATAGCTATTCGAAGGTAGTGGTCCTCGCGCAAGGATCGTCTGTCATCGTACCAGCAGCCATGAAGGGGGCCATCGTCTTGACTATTGATCATGTCAGTAGCTGTCGCAAAATGTGCGAAGTACCCGTGCAGGTTGCAGAGGAGTCAATTGACGTACAGAAAGGCGCCGGGAATTTCTTGAGGGGAGTAACACCGAGCCAAGACATCTTGAATGTGTTTTTGGGGGAGTTGGGGGTAGACGGTGTTATAGTATTGAATGATGGAAGTTGTGATTTCGGAACGAGTGGTTTTCTTAGGATGTGCTCTTCTGCCGCTAACCGGAACTTGACGATTGTTGCCTTAGTAAATTTGGTGTTAAAGAAAAGATGCCTGAGGCTAGAATTGCTAATATTATGTAAGTGAACGATGTACCTGCTGAAAGCCGCTAGTGCCGGATCCAGGGTTAACGATTTTGCCGGGGAACTAACGTGCTAGGTAGTAGGTCCTTGTGACATCATTATGCCATGTACTGGGCCGCTGGGGTAAGTAACACCTACAAAATAGGTAGGACCGACCTGAAGCTCTTGGAGGTGTTCTCCACATGTGCTAACACTATTGAACATCAAAAAGCTGGGGAAATCGCGCTGGTATGAACTTATATAGTACGACTAGTATGACCTTTCAGACACCTGGACACTTCCCGTGTAAATGCGGGGGAATAGAATAAATGCTAACCAATTAATCCTAAACTCTACCCTCCATCATCTAAAATCTACTTCTGATTCTTCCGTCTCGTTGTGCTCCAGGCCTCTCGTCTCCCAAAACTCAACTGCCTCGCGGAACGTCCATCACTGCTTACAGCCTGCCTATCGCCTTCAAAGGATTGGAAGTTGGAACTTCCCCGCGAAATAGATACCGCATATCTGCAGCTACCCTTGTACCTACATATCACCGCTACCAGCAACCACCAGCATCACTTAACACCTATCACTACCATTATCACCTTGCCTTCCACCTACCACCTTACCTTTAACATCCCTCTCATATTGTCCAATCCCGACTCGAGCATTCTTCAGCAAAAGTCACCGGAGTCACCGTGCTTCGTCAACTAAGCCCGCGCCAAATACGGCGCTCTCATCTCCATATCCACACTCTTCCAAACTTCTCCCAGCTTCCGCTCAAACCACAAACCATCACTTCCCCTTCTTACATAACTCCAACATTCGCCTTTGTTCTCTTTCATCGCCTTTCACTTCCCCTCTCTCAAAAACACCCATAACTACAAACACCATCATGTTTACCCGACGTATCGCCCGAGCAGCAGTGGTAGCTCCACGCTCTTTGCGAGCGTTCAGCTCCACTGCCGCTAACCAGCGTACACCCATCTTGGCCGACATTACACCTGATGGCGTCGACTCGTTCAATTCAAAGCAGAAGGACTTCCGCGAGCAGTTGGTGAAAGCACAGCAGGAGAGAGAAGCAAGTAGGTCCACTACAACTCCCTCTGATCCTATTAACAATTCCTTGGCCGGTGCCCGTGAATCCACCCAGGGCTTGGGCTCATTAAGCACGCACACAGGACAACGAGCGGAGGCATCAACTAAGGAACCCGATCGGCCCGATGGCCTTCTTAGCAGAGTCATCTACGGAACTAAGGAAGGACGCGAGCTGGATGCTCAGCTTGAAGCGAGCTTCTCCGCAGTCCTAGCTCGCGGAAAATATGTTCACTCAATCGTATTCCACCAGGTGAAGCCCGACAAGGTAGATGAGTATGTTGAATTGGTCGGCACCTGGTATCCACGCATGGCCTCCATAGAGGAGAATAAGGTTCATCTTGTTGGAAGTTGGCGAACTGAAGTCGGCGATTGCGATACATTCGGTAAGCTACCCCAACCGATCTTATCCTGGCGGATTGGTTGTAATAGCACGCTAATGGAGTAATCTAAAGTTCACATCTGGGAATACCAACGCTACCAAGGATACCACCAATCACTGCATTCCATCTCTAGACACCCCGACTTCCCCGAATTTGACAAGAAGCTTAAGACGCTAGTCACGTCGAAGAACACATCGATCATGCAAGAATTCTCGTTTTGGCCAACCACCTCTCCACGCCAACTGGGCGGCCTATTCGAGCTACGTTCGTACACTCTCCACCCTGGTAACTTGCTAGAGTGGGAGACCCACTGGCGACGAGGTCTGAAGGCACGAAGAGAAGTCATGGAAGGCGTAGGAGCCTGGTTCGTGCAGATCGGCGATCTTAACACCGTCCATCATCTCTGGCAATTTGCCAATTTGGAGGAGCGAAAGGTCCGAAGGGAGGAGAGCTGGAAGCAGGAAGGTTGGGCAGAGACGGTCCACAAGACCGTTCCCCTAATCCAGACCATGAAATCGAGAATCCTTATCCCGATGCCGTGGTCGCCTGTGGCCTAAAGCTCTTGTAAGGCATAGGAAGGGCAAATGCGTGTGATGGATGATTTCTGGACCTAACAAAGCATTGAATCGGAGAATCGGAGTTTGGAGGGTACCTAGGCAGTGATCTCTTTTATGGCTATGCTGTAGGGATGGTATGTAGGAACTTGCTAAGGGACCTAGGTATTGTACGCTTAGGTATTGCTGCTGAGATGGGAAGTCGTTATACGAAAACTTGGAGCGGAAAATCTGAAAATCGTGCCCCGAGGGATATGGCTATTTGACTGGTAGCAATGCGAACCGTTTCGCTTGTTTTCTTTTATTTGGCAACGCTGTTATATTCATGTGCTTTCCTGCCTACCTAAGCAAGGTGTCAGATCTCAGATATCGCTTTGCTTCATCGTAATAGTTCCACGTAAACCTCAGAACTCCATTCCGTAATGCAATGGTCCCAGTTCGGCCCCAATTTTTTTATTATATCAATCCTCTACCTCCTCCCCCATAACAGCAGCTAAATTCCTCCTCGCTAAGCCCAGCGTGTTCCCCAACGCGGTCAACTTCGCGGACAGCGAGAGCAAGCTCGGATCCGCGCTCTCGACGCACACCTTCTCGCGCACGTAGACCTCGACGCCCTTCCTCCCTTCTACTTGGGATTGCGACTGTGACTGCGCCTCGCCGCCCTCGTCGAGCGCGGTCGAGTCGTCGCACCGGTACGTGAACACCCTGTCGGCCTCGTCGTGCTCGAGGCGCCGCGTCGTGCCGATGGCGAGCGCGAGCTTGGTGCCGAAGTTGACGGGCGCGTCGGCCGGCTCGAGGGCTCGCAGGTATAGGACTAGCGAGGCGTCTTGGACTGTCAGGTATACGGATAGGTTACGGCTTAAAGGCGGGGTGAAGTGGGAGAGCGAGATCGAGGATGTGGTCCAGGATGTGTCGGGTGGTTGTTGTTGTTGCTGTTGTTGTTGTTGGAGGTGTTGTTTTTGCTGTTCGGCGGATAAGCGCGGGCTGGACGCGCTGGAGCTGGGGCGGGGTGTGGTCGGACGTCCGGTATTAGACGGGGGCCGGCTTCGTGGGGACGGGCTAGGCGACGGGTGCGGGTGCGGGTGCGCGGGCCCCTTGACCAGAGCCGCCGCCTCCGCGACATGCAGGGCCAGCAGACGCAGCTGCGCCGCCAGGTACGGCGCCGACGGCTGCTCCGCGTGCTCCTCGAGCCCGAGGCACAGGCCCACGCTGCTCGCGAGCAGGGCGTCCAGGCGCGCGAGCGCGGCGACGCGGACGGGCCGCGCCGGGTCCAGGACTAGCGTCTGCGGCGGCACGGTGCGCAGCTTCAGGTGGATCAGCCCGCGCACGAGGCGCGTGCCGACGCGCGTCGTGTGTCCTTTTACCGTCTCGTTGCGCGGCGTTGTGAGGACGAGGGTGCTGCCTGATGATGTGTCGTTGTCGCTTGGCGATAGGAGGGAGCAGCAGTCTTCTAATCCTTGTTTTAGTTGCGAGAGGGTTGCGCGCAGGGAGGTTAGGAGCCAGGTTAGTTCGCGGGCCTGTGGGGGTGGTTGTGAGCTTGAGTTGAGCTTGAGTTTGGGTGTGAGGGGGGAGGTAGGGTTAGGTATGGGCGATGGGGGGTGAATCCGGGCGAGCGGGAGGGTGAGGGTGATGGGCCGCGGGACGAGGACGAAGTTGTCTTCGACTGTGAAGGTGCCATCTTCGACGAGGAGCATGGTGGTTGGGTGGGGAGGTAGCTACGTGTGTACGACGTGTTCTTACACGGGTGTTATCGTGGGATCGCGAATCGTACCTGAGTGGCGTCTTCCTGGATTTTAAGCTCGTCCGGCGAGATGGGAGGCCAGATCTCAACGGACATCGTGGACGTAGGCCGGCGTAGGCAGCCGCATTTCAAGGGGCCATTTGACGGTAGGGGCGAGGATCGTGAGGTGTCCCTTTGGAGGTTCGGGAACTACAGAATATGAATGTTGTAGCCTGTTAGGTATCTGTATATCTGTATTCTTGTGTACCTAGCTTGAACTGGTGATGTTGAAGCTAGAACGACTTGATTGGATAGGGGACGACGGCCTGACGGTTAAGCTAAGTTAAGCTCCGCTAACGATAACGATGTGGGGCCAACCTTATCATCTTGCTAGGCCCCACGTCATTTTTACTTCTATCAGTTCTCGAATCGAATTGAAACTTTAGTCCTTCTATTATTTGGCTGCCTTCTCAGTCATCCGGCGTAAAAATAATCGGCGATATCCACAAATGTGACCACAGTGTTCGAATTGTGTATGAGAGACGAGAGGGGGAGAAATAATCCGAGTCTTCATACGCAATGACTATGGCTACCGAGCAGATGCCGGACGCCTCTTTGCAGGCCCCGGAAAACGCCAATCAGCCAGCGAAACTGCCAGCTATACCCAAAGGTTGGTCCAATTAGTCGACTGAAATGCGATAGCACTATATAATTAACACAAATTCAGGAGCCACCGTCCGAAGACGTCCCATACCAACGCGCATCCCCTCCACGCGCGCGTCCAAGCGCATCTACATCACCGCCAAGACGCCCTTCCGGTCCGTGACGGCGCGCGTGCGCAAGCAGCTCGACAAGAACCTGCGCCAGGCCTCGTCCGCGAGTAACGCGTTCACGAATAAGCTGGCCGCCAACAAGGGTGCGTCACTGGACGACCGGGTCCGCGCCATCCAGCGACACTCCTCTCAGGCCTCGAAAGGCAGTGGTAACGGTAACGGTAGCGGGAACGGGGTGGCGACGGGACTCGAGAATGCCGGCGAGGTTGTGGTCCTAGGTACCGGGCGCGCTATCCAGAAGGTCGTCGAGGTCGCGCTGTTCTTCCAGAAGCAGAACGATTGTATCGTACAGATGAAGACGGGGAGCGTGGGCGCGATCGACGACGTGGTTCAGGAGGGGGATGAGGAGTGGGGTGGTGAGGGCGAGGAGAGGGTCAGGATGATGAGCTCGTTGGAGGCGTCGATTAGGCTTAGGTGATGTGCCGATTGGTCGCGTGGGAAATGCGGCCGCTTACCTAATTTGGGAGAGTATTCGAGCTCTACGAGGGTCACGCTTTGGGTTCACTCCGTAAAAGGATGGACGAGTTGACTCTTATAGGACTTATGAGTATTCTTTACTCCCCAGCCTATCTACACCCTTCTCGCCATCCTCGCTAGCCTGGCGTCGCACGGCGGCAAAAGACGATATATCGAGGAATATTATGGATATGCCCATAATTAATAGTCACAAGGCCAAGATGGAGGAAATCAGGCACAACGGAAACCAGACGGATAGGACAAACTCATGTTGTACCACGATCTGAAAACGACACAAACTTGGCCCGGGCTTCGGGTATAGCTAAGGAGTTCAAGCTGCATACTAATGGTCCGCGAAGGAAAATGGCAAACTCGAGCATAGGATATGGGCAATATGAAGATGCCCTCATTATTCCATGTCTATGCCGTTTCGCGATCAACTTCGCCAGAGGCTTTGTATATGGAAGTGAATGGAGTAAGAGTATAGTATGTTAAGATTATTTGGCGGCTATAATTCAGCTTCGTGAGTACCTAATCAAAACTGCCGCCTCGCCATTCAATATAACGAAATCAGCCCTCCATACAGAAATAAAAACGTAAATCAAGACCAGAATAAGTATGGAAATGTTCTTATCTCTAAACTAATTCTTATTTCTACCTACGGTCCTAACTGGCCGCGATCTCGGACCTCCAATCGGAACTAGACCGTCCTACTGAGGGGCAGGCCGCCGCCGGTGCTATTATACAGATAAGCAAGCGCGTATACCTCGATCGCAAACCTACCAACTCCCATACGTAGCTCGTGATAATTGTAATATCCAAGTCTACCTAGGTAACCACCATGGCGCAACCCTCGTACGTAATCGTCGGCGCCGGCGTCTTCGGCACCTCCACAGCCCTACACCTAATTACCAAGTTCCCAGACGCCTCCGTGACGCTGGTCGACCGCAACGGGCCCGCGGAACCGAGCCGCGTGGCCGCCTCCTGGGACTGGAACAAGGTGGTCCGCGCCGACTACCGCGACGCGACGTACTGCGCGCTCGCGCTCGCGGCGCAGGACGTCTGGCGCCAAGACCCGCTGTGGGCGCCCTTCTTCCGCCAGAGCGGCATCTTCTGGATCAGTCCGACCGCGTTTGCGAGCGAGGTCGTGGGGAATTACAAGAAGTTGGGGAGAGATACGGGGGGGTTGGCGGAGGTCCCGGTTGAAGAGGCGAAGAAAGAGTTTGGAGGGTTGTTCCGCGAGGCGGAGTATGAGGGCGTGAGGAGGGTGCTGGTTAATACGACCAGCGGGTGGGCGGATGCGAAGGGGGCGCTGAGACGCGTTACGGAGCGCGCGGTGGAACTTGGGGTTAGGTTTGTGACGGGTGAGGTTGAGGGGTTGGTGTTTGAGGGGGAGAAGGGGGAGGGGGCGTGTGTTGGGGTGAAGATGCGGGATGGGGAGAGGATTGAGGCGACGCATACGATTTTATCGACGGGTGCGTACACGCCGAAGCTTTTGGACGGCGTGGCGGCGGCGACGGGGAGGGATGAGTTCTTGGTCGGGGAGAGGATGTTGGCGGCTGGGGTGACGACCGGGTTGGCGCAGCTGGATGATGAGACGGCGAAGGAGTTTGCGGGGATGCCGGTTTGTATTCAGGAGAATCCTCCGCATAGGGGTAAGCTGTGTCCTTACATATGATTATTGAAACCAGGCCAAATCAGACTGACTTCCAACGTAACAGGCGCGGATAACGGGAGCTTGCCTCTCACCGCGGACAACAAGCTAAAGTGGTGGGGGCAGACTATATTCAGGAATACCCAGACCATGCCCTCGGGCCGCCAGATCTCGGCGCCGCCGGCTCCTTCGGATTACGCGCAGTGGAAGGTCCCGGATACTCTTATCGAGGATATCAGACTGGCAAATCAATTCACCTTTGGGAAGCGCGGGGAGGCTTGGGAGATCAAGGAGCATCGTATTTGCTGGTGAGTTTTTATGCTACCCCCTTTTCTTTTTCTCCTTTCCCCATTTTCCCTACTAACGTGGGATATCCCAGGGACGCGTGGGCCCCGAGCGGTGACTTCATCATATCGCCGCACTCGGCCGCGAAGGGGCTCTACGTCGCGACGGCCGGGTCGTTCCACGGCTTCAAGTTCTTCCCTATCATCGGCTCTTACGTCGTGCAGATGTTGGAGGGCACGCTTGAGCCGGACCTAGCGAAGAGGTGGGCTTGGGATAGGGAGATCCCGGATGTGTCGAAGAAGACCTTCTGGCCGTGGACGGAGTTGAAAGATCTGATGTGATACTATACGTACGAGTCCGCAAGTTTATGATACAAAATTGGGAGTTGGGTGTTGGTCTTGGTTTTAGTCTCGCTTTGCGAATACGCTTTTGAACTGGCTTGACCTTCGAAATAAATAGCGAGTCAATGATAATAACAGCAGGCAGATTCTACCGCGCTTCTGTACGAGGAAGGGAATCTTTTATCACTAAAACAATTAAAGTAAAGCAGAGCTCTGCTAAAGTTTTGGTGAGCGGGTAGAACTCCTGAGTGATCATCAAATGCCACCCGCACAAACGTCTGCGAGATGATTTCAGTATTTAAAAATATTTAAATCAATTCCATCCATCGTTAGATAATCACGCACGCATCCCACACAGATCGTCCTGGTTGGGCCCTCAGAGATCTACACTTTACCATCTCGGCTAATTCATCTTCGTCTTGGCTACCTTTGATTTTCTACCTTATCCACAGATGGTACGAGGCGTTTTTATGTAGAAATCTGTTAACATCCTGAAAGATAGAGGATTACGAAGAAAACTGATTCGTAAAAATGATGTGTCGTTCGTCTATCCCATTTCTTTCCGGCGAGCCCGCACGCCTCCTGACCTTGTTTGGAACCACCATCACCACCACCACCACCTAAGGATAGATATGAGGTGTCGTATATTAATTATAGTCCTATGGCTGAGACATGCCGCCGCTGAGGCTCAGAAAGCCGAGGTACCCGATTGGCTCAAGGACTATAACTTCGACCCGCCTAGAGAGTGTAGTTCCGATCCCGCAGGCCCGTTGAATCCGAGGGAATCAAAGTCCATATGTCCGCTTCCGGTCGATGATGAGACTGCCTTTGAGAAGCGATCGTGGCATCCTTGGACATATCCCCCGATGTGTGTGGAGGCTGAGAAGGCGACAGATCCTAAGCTATGCGTATACACATATAGCAAACTACGGGGAGAAACGGGAATCAGCTTCGTCACCACTCCACAGACAGCTGCCGCTGGGACTGGCATCCTCGAAGACCTTGACCCGAGATGGGAAGAATGGGCCAGAGGCATACCTATGACCGTGTCCAATCCGCCTCCGTACGAGATCGTAGATCTCGAAAATAAAGGGATGGGCGTTGTTGCAAACCGCACCATTCGTAAGGACGAGGTGATCATGCTTAGACACCCCGTAATCGTCCGGATTTTGGACCCGAGGCCTTGGAAGCCCCAAGACGTGATGAAATTGCTTCACCGGGGCACAGTCCAACTCCCGCAAAAGCAGGGGCTAAAGATGCTGAAACTGGCCCATTCGAAGGGTGGGTATATCATCGACGATATCATCAACACGAATGCGTTTGGGGTGCTGGTGAATGGCGTGGATCATTCGGGGTTGTATCTCGATGTGTCGGTGAGTACCCGGGGAGACGTGAATATTGTGAAAGCGGTGCTAACTTGGTATACGTAGAGGCTAAACCATGCGTGCAAACCAAAGTACGTCTATGCAATTAGCTCTTTACAGATAAAATCCTACATGGCTGACATTTTCATTAGCATGTTCAGTCGGTTTTCTTCAACGACGCTAGGCATGGAAGTTGTGGCTTATAAAGACATCGAACCGGGCGAGGAGCTCACTTTTAGCTGTGAGTCCTCCTTTTAGCCAAGAATGATCTGCAACCTCTGACAGTCACGACAGATCTGCCATTGAATCTTGTATCCGAGCAGCGCAAGGCTCTCATCCGAGAATGGGGTTTCAATTGCAGCTGTTCCTTATGCACCGACTCAAAGGAGACCGCTATCTCAGATCGCCGCCGGGGTCGGATACAAGACCTACTCGCAGAATTGGACGACCCGGATATACGGAAACCTGCACCGGTCAAGAAGCGAGTTGACGAGATACTAGATTTATGCGAAAAGGAAGGGTTGGCGGCTCAAATCGGTGACTTCTATACCATTGTCGCGGAAGTGTACTCGAGCATGGGCGATCTCGAGTTGGCGACGAAATACGGAGAGTTAGCTGTGAAGGAGCTGAAGCATTATGCCGGGTACGATCATGAGCGGACCAAGAGTGCTACCTCATTCTTGGAGAAGTTACGTATAAAGAAGTGCGTATAAATGGGCAGTAATTCTTAAAGTTGGGATTCTAATACTATACTGCGGTTTATCGCGAAGGATGTATCATCCTTTCTTTTTATTATTATTTGGTTCCGTGTCCGTCCCTAACTCCTGCTAGTAAGGATAATACAATATTAGGGGGATTAACGACAGACAGGATCGCCCCATTTCACCTCTAGATCTCTTGGCGACCGGTCGCATTAAGCCGTCGCAGGCAGTGCAACATGTGCAAAAATATCAAGAGGATTCCCTTTTGACGCCATGCTCGTCCTAAAAACATCTTCTATATCACCTGTAATGATAGTTTTTTTCGTCATCCTTATTCTTGACAAAGTGTCTATAGCCAGCCCCTTTTTCTTCCCGTCTGTTAGGTGTAATATTTTTCGTAGGATTTTTGTAGTTATTAACGGATGAGAGGCTTCTTGTGCTATAGGCTACTTTTTGCCTTTGCTACTACCGTCACTAAGTTCTATGTCGTCGATTTGGAAGAGGATATCGTCGTCCGTATCTGGACTAACACTGTAACTCGTGCTGGACCTGTGCCCACCACCGCTCTGTCCATTGGTATTTTGCTGGCCGCTAGTTTGTTGGGTATTGATCACCAGATGGACGGTACCGTTGCTGCCTCTTCTTTTGGTCGTGGTGCTTGAGTAGGTCTTTTCACCGCCGGACATCTTGGCTGATTCAAGTGTGTCTAGGAAGAATTGGGCTAGAAGAAGCGATTATGTTGAGGGAAACGAGGGAATATTTTGCGATGAACGGTTCTTCGCAATGCAAGAACCAGTATGTGATATCTGGATTGCTCAATTTCGTTATGACTTCAGAACTGTCATGCAGGAAGATGCGGGGAGAACAAGTGGCATTCGACGTCGATTTTCACAATTATATAAAGAGATATTGTAATGTTTGCCATGCGTACATATATCGAAATGTTATTAGTCAGGGATTCATGAGCTGTGTCCTATGAGGGTTTATGCTCCTGAATGCTCCAATTAATCATGAGCACACTGAGAGTTTCTAACGTATGATTGTGAACCTGACGCATCTGCGCACCTGGTGGTAGTGCCGGAGCGGTGCTGGAGTGGTGCTGGAGTAGTGCTGGCGGTTTCCCTCACCCACGTTTACTTGATTGGGAATCGTCGACGAAAGCGGATCGCTGCATAATTCTACCTCATCGTACATGTACGTCCAACCTTGCTCCATAGTTGAAACTACCTCACTTATTAGGTAATGCGTATTCTGTCTCAACTTATCAGCGGTCCGGCCAATGACGGCCATGGATTTCCCTAGAATGGAAAACTCGTGCTCAATGGAAACCCCGCTCTGGTGAATTATGTAAAAGGGGTAATTTTTATACAACGGTCATGTGAGAACGTACGTTGTATCGTCGCTGGCGTCTTACTAATCAACGCTGGGCATACATCTGTAGTTATCGTCATTAATACAGGACACAATTAGCAATGGGTACAAATATGTATGAAAAGTAATACATCTAGAATGAAAGGAAATATTTGATGTCAATTATACATTGGAAAACATCGGGGGTAGAAAGTTAGGACCTTGTTACCCCCTTTTCCCTCTCAAAATGCCCTAAGAATTTGATCAAATGTCAACAAATCTCAAATTTACAGGAACAAGTTGATTCTTGCACCTTAAAGTAGTGAAACAAGAAAGGTTCATGACGTATGGAAAAGCTCTGGTACGATACCTTGGGTAGATATCATAGGAGGCAATTGATTAGGTGGTTGTGAATGTAGGGGGTGTCTTAATGACGGGGCACACATGAGGACCGACCAATCAGATTCGGAGTAGGGACGTCAATTACAAACTGGTTGGTGACTAGACTATCTATCGAGTCGTCCTAACAGACCATACCGTACCAACTACACTGGGAGGCCCAATAGCTGATGGGTAGGTTACCGTAACATAGGTAACCCCAGTGCAGTGGAATTTATCAAGACAGAAAAGGAAACAAAATGAGAAAAGGAAACGAAATGAGCAAAGCAATCCATGACTGTTTAGTGGCCAGTCTCCACCTGTAATTCCCTAGCAACACTCCAGCCCATATGGCATATTGGGAGTGGCTTTGACATCTAAAACCCAAGCAGTGACAATCTTATGAATCCGCCGTCTAACCAGGTTCCTTCCTCGACAATTGGCGTTGACATGTACAGGAGTCAGGATACCACATCTAAAGTTCCGTAACACTAGCACCCGGTGGCAGCTAACATGAATCCGTGCTCTCGAGAGCAAACAAGACGAGTCCACGTGGAGTGCTGATATGGAAAAAAGGTGTTCGGGGCTTAGGCCTCGTCACTATCCGACACCTCGGCCTCCGGTCGGGCACAACGCTTCGCGCCATTGCCCTTGGCCATCTTCTGCTGGCCCTTCTTCTCCATGGAGGCTCGCTCAGTCTTATTGCATTTGCGCTTCTTAGGAGAAGGAGCGGGGCTATTAATATCCGCATCCCAACCACTAGTAGTGGAGCTAGCGAGTCTGGTCTCCTTGGGAATCTGCGGCGCACCGGGAGTACGCTTCTTGGGAGTGGGTGCCGGGGTGGAAAAGTCGTTGTTATCGTTACCAATGCTGCCCTCAAACCAATGGTGCTTCTTGCACAACTGACGGAAACGCTCCCTGGCCACCTCGACTGTCTTGAATTCCAACTCTTCTCGAACTGCCTCCCACATGACGGCTGTGGGCTTGGCACTCTGGAGGCAATTCTTCAGAATGACATTGATAATCTCGGAGTCAATTGTGGGGAGAGAATTGTCAACAGCCTCGCCAGAGGCATTGTTCACCTTGTTGGAAGGCATCTAGGTAAAACATGTCGTTAATATAGGGTACTGGAGAGGCTAGATATCCCGATGGTGTGGGGTGTAGAAATGGGACGGAGCTGGGGAAATGAAACGGATACTTACTTTGTGCCGAATAATGAGGTCTTGACGATGCGATTGCACAAGGAACGTATTGCTTTCTTGTATGATGAATGAGATTCAATGAATTTGGCAAAGAGCAATATGTGCGAGGTGTTTAGGAGTGGGCAAGATAGGAGACGAACGGTAAAGTTGATGGAGCATACGCGAACGTAAAAGTTTTGTAAGGAAGAAATGAAAGTTTGGAAATTGGGTAGGAGAAATCAAGTGATAAGTAGTTTGGTTTAGTTGTGCGGACGGTAACGAGCGTAGCTACCAGGCAACCGTTGACAAGAATGAAAATGTAGTCACCGTGCAAAAAGGTGCAATTCTTGTCGAACGTACTTGACACGGTAGCGGCCCCAGTGGGTTGCTGCGTTCCCCTTCTATATTTCCACGGCAACCTTGGAAACTCTTAGAATCCCAAGTACCTAGAGAAATGCCAAAACGATGCTTCACCGTAGAATAACAAATTCTTGACAAGCAGACGTCGTCAAGCACTCAAAGGCAGTCAATCAAACTGGCCGTGATTCTGCACTTCCCATAACCAAGATAACTATCCCATCCTCAAGGATATAAACCATTTCTTTTTCTGTGATCCTTCGGCTCTTCCCCCCACGATCAAGGATGTCCTAGTCATGCTCAAGGCCAGAACTGAACCTGTATACGATATAATTGAATATGTACATATGCAGTAATTTGAATAACATTCACACAAGAGGGCATACTATACGCTCTTCATAGTTGCTAATGGACTAGATACATGTAGTCAAATCCCTGTATTACCATGCAATCAGCCACTGGCTAGTAAGGATAGGGAGCGCCACAGTGAGTTTTGATAGGCCGAGATCTTGCGTTTCTATATCATTGGGTTTCCCAATTGGAAATCAGATCCGTGGTGCCACTAGGTAGGTATCGTGATAGCGTGGGTCATTTATGGATAATGGGTCAGCGAGAACGCCATCCGGCGGCGCTGCGCCGGCTTCGTGACCCGGAGGCCGTGGGGTAGAGATGGAGTGAATCTCGCCACCTCATGCAAGCAGCCCGAACCGGAGTCGTAGGACTAAAAAGCAAAATATGTACCTGGTAAGGCAGGCCAATGACATAAATCATTTAGGTTAGTACGTCGTCATTGAAGATAAGATAAGTCAGAAACTGCCCAGTTCTTTCATTGACGTTTGGAATTCGTCCTCGAGCTTAGAAACGTACTTAAAATCTGTCCTGAGTGTTGCTGTTATCAATATTCTATACATCAGCATATAATTCAATCTCATCAAGAAGGTCGTCTTCACGTAGCTATATGCTTATCAGTGTTTGTAGATTGATGAATTGGCAGGACACCCGTGACATGACGATCTCAGCTGTCATATGACATTATGTAATCATTGATTAGGTCATCTCAGAAGAGCCCCTGATTAGCTAAGCTGAGCGTGCGTAGGTCTATTTAGCTCCCTAATCATAAATCATATCCGGAACTTACCAACTATGTAGCATAATCCCCAAAGTTCATCTTGATTAAAGATATCATATTAAATAGCTATGAAATAATATGTGGAGTGGAAACAAGAAGTTTCCCACGACGTACAGGCGAGGGAGGGTAGGTGACATTCTATTTATTATTGGATATATTCAATTCTTTTTGCTTGGACTCGTTACCAATGTTCTTGGCTGGTTGAGAACGACGAGGAGTTCTCAGACAATCTGGAACTGACAAGTGGGCAAGGATTTGATTATTTCCGTAATATCTTCCGGCTTCTTATTAAGGGCCGCACGAGCAACAATACGATGCTTCTGCATATTATCAGAGCCCCCATACTGTGCTTCTACTTTCCTTAGAATGAAATAAACAGGTGAACCAATTACCCAAAAGAGAAAAGAGGTTTGTCCAGGACATAGTTTTAGGCTTCATATTTGCAGTTTCTCCGATGCGGTCCATGTAGTTTGTTGGGACTGGCAAACGAAGTACCGACTGCCGTGCACGATAAACACCGAGCACGAAGTTGACTAGGTCCAGAAATGGTTCATCATCTTCCACGCTCGGGATCTCACCAATGGCGTAGATTGGGTCTAGACGGTACCCTGTCAGAAGGGCCTCGGAATTAGTGCCCCATGTGATAATAATACTGTGATACACTGTACGCATATATGTAGGTAGTAATAAAGTGCGTACAGTGTATTACAGTATTATTATCACATGGGGCACTAATTCCGAGGCCCTTCTGCCTGTACAGAATAATGTCGTTGGGGTGGCGTAGAACATGGGCTCATTCGTATTTTCGTTAATATGGATTTTTCGGGCTTGACCTTGAGTGAGAAATCTATCCAGCGTCACCACATGAGCCGTCTCCTCCGTAGAGTTGCTTCCAAGAAAATTAACATTAAAATACCTAGGTAAGATCAAGGACCCAGGAAGGACCAGTAGGTTTTATCTTCTCGTGGAACTGAGATTCAAAGAGAAAGCGAAACGATCTCATCAGCACAAAACCTAGGCTGCCGTTATAGGACCGAGCGGTTGCACGCTTGAATACATTACTGCATTCTTCATTGTAATCCACATACATGAGTTGGCCAATGCATCCGAGGAGGAGAGATTCTATAGCGAAGATCTTGTCCTTTGGGTAAGTGGCTTTGTAGTTATCCGTGAAATACAGCACAGCTGTGAATGTTTTAAGTAGGGGGCCACGTTCGTTCTGTTCTAAGCCGCGGCGTAACCTAATTAGCAATGTACTTGAGTTAAAAGGCCCATCTAGGAACCTCCCATCGTGTATATGACATCTCGTATCTTTTTGCTCATGTATTTAAACGTTAGTTGGGACATACCGTAAACATTTAAGCATTAAAATTGGTTTGAATGCGTGATAACATGTTAAAAGAAATTTAGGATAAGTCGAAACACCTTCTTATAGGCCACCCCTTCGTGGGCCACCCTTTTCCCATATAAAACGGTTTAATTCCGATGTTTATAATTAATTAAATAAAATACTTATAAATATATAATTAACGGTTTATGGGTTTATAATATTTAAATATTAAAAATTTTAAAGCGGTTTAATTTTTAAAATTTTTTTCGTTTTATAAATTTAAATAATTATAAAAATAAAATTCGTTAATATTTTTTTATATAAAATATATACGAAATTATTAAAGCTTATAACTTTATAAAAATAATGAATAATATTTTATTTTTAAATGTTTTAAATATAATAAAATTTAAATTTTATATATATATTATAAAATTTTAATAATTAAATTTATTAAATTTATTATAATTAAAAAACGGGATTTTTATTTTTTAAAAAATATAAAAAAAATATAAAAATTAAAAAAATCTTTATATTTTAAATTATAAAAATAAAATAAAATATTTTTTTAAAATATTTTATTATTATTATATAAATAATTTTTTATAATATTTAAAATATTTAAAATTAAATTTATATATTAAAAATCCGAAATATTATAAGTTTTAATAATTTTTTATATATTTTATATATATATTTATTAAAATAAAAAAAACTTTTTATTTAAATAAATTAAAAAAATTTAAAAATTATAAAATTAAATTAACGTATATAATATAATTATAAAAATATAAAACTTTTATCCGTATATTTTTATTTATTTTATTTAATTAATTATAATAATTAAATTTTAATGGTTTTATATAAAAAAAAAATAGCTTATAAAAAAATAATTTATAAAAAAATGTTTCGATTTATTTACCACGTTTTAATAAATTTTATTATTTTATATATTAATTTAAAAAGTTTATTTTTTTAAAATAATTTTATTATTTTAAAAATACTTGTGCATTTTAATAATAAAAAGAATTAAAAGGGATAAAAATGTTATATTTCTTAGAAAACTTTAAAGCTTGAATCTTAGTGTGGAGATTTTAAATACTAGTACAGTGCTAGTAGCACCTTCCTGCCATGTACACTCCATGGCTTAGATTTGAGCGTGTGGTCTTTGATTACCTAGCTGGAAGTCTTATCGATAAGCCACTACCGCCAGAAACCGTTATACATCCTATCCCACATGCTTGCACTCAAATAACTTTTCTTCAACATACCTACTCTACAATATTATCATTACCCTCACTCGACAGCCCTCAATTGAGCGATCCTCACAGTACTAGGTTCAAGTGGTTGCACCATTTGCTTCGCAAGGTATACTGACCTGAATTTGATAGGTTGATGTTGCTGTAACGGCCGAGGGTCAGGTGACACCCCGGAGAGTACAAGCTACTTGCAGCCCAGCTATTCTAAGCTATATAGCTCAACCAAAATATGTCCAAACATGGTGCAACCGGGTTCATTCAATTCATTATCTCTTATTTCAATAGGATGCAAGAATATAGCTTTCTCAGCTCACTTTTGACGAAGTTATTGCAGTGCAAAGTCAAAACCTGTATGAATCTGGGGGTGCTCACAGGCGGTACTTTGATCTGTACTGATTTTGTATGGCAGATGAAGTAGCCGCGCTAGTCTCGGTAGCTTATCGATAAAGTTTCAACCAATCAAAAGATGCGCGCCCGGACTTGAGTCACACTATTGAAATGCAATACTATTAAAATGCAATACTATTGAAATGCAATACTATTGAAATGCAATATTATTGAAATGCAATACTATTGAAATGCAATACTATTGAAATAGTTGGAAATTTCTTAATCTATACTAGTAATATTAATATTATTTCGCACATGGCCCATTTAATTTGACATTATTCTAACCTTGTTTAGTAGTTATGCATTTATGTCGTACCCGACACAAATACAATAAGAATAGTAGCGTACCTAATATAGGTTAACCTGTCGTCCACTAGTAATTTTAACCCGAATCAATGCTTACGTAGCCCCTCCGAGAATTAACTCCATCGTCCTCGACTTCACTAAATAAGAAAGTATAAGGAGATACGAGACTGTTGCCAGCACGATGACAGTAATCCGGACCGAGATAATGCTGATAACATTGCATATTACAACTGGAAGCATCAGGAGAAGGGTAGTTAGGACGACCAATAAAGCCTTTGCGGTGCGTCGGATCAGAAGGCCTGTATAAATGTATACATTCGGATCACTAGAGAGATCGTGAAATCGGTTCTGTACTCGTCAGCCGAACGCGTACGGAGGTATCAGGGCTGCGAAAGCCTTCTTACTCTTCGGAAACAATGTAAATATCGAACGAGTTTATCTTCCACCCACGTCTCGAATTGTCTAGCCACACTGTCCAACACAGGGACTAGACAGACTAGTTCATTTGGGTAAGAGAGGTATGCTGTCTCGTCCTTGGATAAGCAACCGGTCGCGTCCACCCAGTTTTGTAGGCTCTCTATATCTCTTCGTTCGGTCAATTGTAGGTTCAGTATCCGGTTGGTGTGCTCGATTAGTTGATCTAACAGCAATTAATAGCCGCGCGCGAGTCGTTTGAGATTCTTACCATAGTCGATTAGGGCTGCTTCAATTTCGGACAGGGTAGATAACCGGTCAGCATTTCTATCGCATCGACTCACTCCAAGAAAAAGAGGCGAGGTTTCCTGTTGATCGATCTGTTCTAACTGTTGTTCGAGGCGGGACAATCTATCCTGCTTTAGCAGGAGGAGTCGAGCTCGCAGTTTGTCGAAGCGACGAAATATGAACCAGGAGGGATAGGATGAGAGGAGTGCGGTGTATCGAGGATACCCGGGCCTGTACTCTTCGACTAATAAGTTACAGTTAGTGATTTTGGTAGGGCTTTCGATCGAGAGTGCGTACTTTTTACCATTTCCGAATCTTCATTGATTGTAGACTTAAAACCTGGTTGTAGAAAATATCTTACGTATTGCTTTTTTTTTTTTTTTTCATCTTGTACCTAGGTAGGTACTTATCATGTGGCGCGAGGGGTTTTTATCCCATAATAGCGTAGTAATCATATATATTGGGGTGAGTGGCCACATACCTACTCCTAGCAAGTAATACGTATGTCATCTTCACATACCTCCTACATACGAACATTCGTCTTCAAACAGCGTCAATCTTCCAGCATCCATATTAACTATGGCTCACGACGGGTGCGCAGTCCCAGCATATCTTAGATTATTTAAGACTAATGCATAAGCTAGGCATAAAAATGATAATTTTATCGTCTCTAATGACGAGGACCGACCTTACATTGCACATTCAGAGGTCCGTAGTTCTAACCAAACTGTTGCTTGGTCCTGACCAAGCTTTCACTTAGAGTTCAGCTTTTCGTGTCGGACAAAAGGTGCATATACTAGGCTCTGACGGATCCCTTGAAGGCCCGTACATTGTTTCGTTGGTAAAATCTTCAGAGAAGAAATGTCAGCTTTCGCTCGAGAATGGTCAGGTTATCAAGAACGGAGAAGAGATAGAGATGGCGAAGCTCGATGCTGCATGAAGAAATATGGGGCATTTGATCCGATACTTCTCAAAATCTCCTTCCACGTCAGCAGCAGAGGCCGTATGAGGATTTTTGATTTATAAATTCGCCTCACAATTTAGACACCTTTGAGACAGTTGAGTAATTTATTTGTTGCCTCGTTTTCGTTGCATGTTACATCTTTCTGCCTAACGTGGTGCATGTGTGCCTTCCCAAAGTACCTGAGGCCTGATCAAAGTGGCCTTCGGCATTTGCGTTTCTTAACATGCTTCGGGTTCTCAACAAGTCGGCCTGGCATGATATGATCTGGCTTAGCATGATCCATTTAATTGGCCACACACTTTCAATTGGTGTCCAGTAAGACTCTGGGGCCCGTAAACTTACTTTTCAGCAGCCGACTGGTTGTCGCTTATTTATTTATTATTTTTTTTTCCCCATGTAACTTTGGAATAATGTGCCTATCTTGTAGAGGTGGCAATAAAATAGGTGAGTGGATGCAGAAAAAGAAGAAGCAATCGCTAAAAAGCACAACTTCAGCCTAAGTCAACCAAGGTTAGTTGAATACTGTTATTCATTTAACTTGACTTGATGGAGCTACTCGCTCTGTACCTCCCACTCTCATGGAAACGTTCTCTTCTATCATGGGTGATCAACCTATTTCCAATAGAAGGTATTTTGCCATCTTAATCGGGATCGATGCTTACCCGCGCAGACCTTTGAGGAGCTGCGTACAGGATGTCCACACGATTAAGGAATGTTTCGAGAGAGAAATGAGTTCTGTGCATATCCAACTTCTCACAGCAAGCGAGAGCTACAACTTAGGGATGACTATGCCACTTCCAAGCCCTTCTCTCTGGCCAACGCTCACTAATGTGATTTCGGCTCTTGAAAGTGCCACGTCCAAAGCGAACTGTGGAGACTTTATCTATATCCACTATTCTGGTCATGGAACTAGACTGGAACCAATTTTTGACTTCTCGAACTCTTCGACCGGAGATTTAGCGTTAGTTCTCCTCAAAAAGGATGGCAGTGCAGAGGAATTCTTGAAGGGCCCACGGCTAGCTGGGCTTCTAAAAGCCATGGTAGACAAGCAGTTGGTCGTCACCCTCGTCCTAGACTGCTGCTTTTCTGCAAGCGTCTATCGCAATACTGACCACAATATTCGATATCTCCCGTTAGACCTAATGGTAGCTTCGACGTACCCAGAAGATGCAGATGGCAGCCTCACTAGCGGGGCTACTTGTTCTTTGTACCGCGATGCATCTATGCGAGACAACTGGCTCCTAGATCCGGACCGGTATGCTATACTTACCGCATGCGGACCACATGAAAACGCCCAGGGGGGCCATGATGGGGAATATAAGAAGGGAGAGGACACCGTATGGCATGGTGCCTTATCTTACTTCCTATCCAAAGCCTTGGCCGACTATGGATTCGGGAGGAGACACGTGGATATCCACCGTCATCTGTGTGCTAAATTCAGGGAATTCGACAAGGCACAACATCCTGTCCTGTTTGGAAATGGGGATCAGGGGTTCTTCGGTCCGGTCGACCAGGACTGTAGTGTGAGGTCGATCTGCGTAGTCAAGCGTGATGGAAAATCCCAGCTACTGGCAGGCCAGGCACATGGCATCCGCGATGGCGACCAATTCTTTTTGTCGCCTCAGGGCTTGAGAACTTGTCATGGCGCTGAAGGAGATTGCGTTGCGAATGTCTCCTGCGCTGGGCCTTTGACGTCCGAGTTGGAATTGAATATTCCACAAGGTCTTCAAACGGGATGGATGGCAAAACAACTCACCTGTTCATATCTCACAAGTTTTCCGATTCAATTGGCATCAAATCTTCCACAATATGATCAACTGCTGGCGCAGCTTAACCGACGGTCGCTTGGTGCTTCTGTCGATACTGATAAAGCCCCGGTGTTTCGGATTGTGTTAAGCGATAATGACGAATATGAAATCCTGAATGAGTCTGGTCAAAAAATCATAAACATACCAACTATGCCACGAAATCAAACAAACATCAATCACCTCTACGAAACCTTAGAACACTTGGCTCGGTTTAGGATGGCTAAGGAGTTGACTAACCTGTCGCCTACATGTTCTTTCCGAGAGTCGTTCGACCTTCGAATGATTATGGATGGGAGAGACTTCAGTTCAGGAGAATGTATAGAGGTTCAGCATAACGATATTGTGGAAATATCTATGCAGAACAAAGGAGATACAAACCTCTATGCTCACGTGTATGACTTAGGTCCCTGTTGGCAGGTCAGATGTATCCTGAAAAGCACTTATCAAACCGTTCTTCCATGGAAAGATTGGTGGAACAAGTCGCAATCGAATACTCTCCGCCTAAAGATCAAGATGACGATTCCGCTTATTATGGACAACTCGTGTGAGGATGTCATCAAAATCTTTATCACGTCCCAACCGACATCGTTTGACCTGCTAGAGCTGCCTAAGCTTGATGAACTGGCAAAAAGGAATAACGGAGATATGATCTCGCATCGCCCCTGCAATGTATTGGAAGACTGGACAGCATTTGATTTTCCTATCCGCATATCACGATAAACTTGAACGCATTAATCAAATCTAACTGCTCGTACCTACCTAGGTACTAGAGGTAAAGTGGCTACGCCTTTACTCGCACTTGGCTTTATGAGAGATGGAGTGTACTTGCTAGGAAGGTGCAAGTCACACTGTAGGGGTATATTAGGTCACCACTCTTAGATTGAGCTTCAAGCTATTTTTCAGCAATACAACATTATTACCCCCCTAATATTGATCTATGAGCTAGCTAGTCTTTTGGTTAAATCCTAATCCATAACTACCTAGGTACCTAGGTTCAAAAGGATTTCCTTCACATACAGGAGGATATAGTAGGAGGAAAGGGGAATACCATATTAGGTAGGTAGCTATGATTTACCATCAATTCCTTTTTTTTTTTTTTAATGCTGAATAAGTTTAAGATACGGGATGAGGTCCTCTCAAGTAAACATCAGTAATATTCTACCAATAACATTGATATAAAAAAATAAAAACCAGGGAAACTTGTTTCTCCTTTTATGAAAAACTCTAGTCATCCCTGGTTCTAATCAGTGTGGAGCCGATGCTAGCTATCTCTAAACACCAAAGTGAATGTAGGGAACCCAGTAGAAGCTTTTCGGCACTCTTGCTTTGGCCTCCAAATCTACTAAAATACCATCCCTCCCTTTCTCCACGCTCTCGACATCATTATCCCGTAGTCGTTTGATGGCGCGATGAATCCCTCGATAGACTGCGGTATCCGTGATGCCTTCGTGGAGTGTCTCGTATAAAACCCTGGCCACATCAACACAATGACTGTCTGATACTTCCCAAAGTGTGCCTACGACATGTCGGAAACCTGCTAGTTGGAGGGCGCCGACGAGATGAATGGCTTCGTCAGCGAGATTCTCCGCCTTGTTGGATCCAGTCGAACATGCTGACAAATATCCCAGAAATGGCAGGTTTCCTTGAAGCTTGTGGTCACGTAGATCCCCCACAGTAAGCGGGTCAGTTTCCCAATCGTCAAGGAGCAAACAACTCTGTGAGGGCTCTACCGGATTCAGTCTCCCATGACCTGCAAAGTGAAATACCTTACAACCCCTCAAAGACTCCATGATATTGCGCTTATACCGCGCCGGCGTAACTGGCACTAACTGTAGTGATGAACAAATGCTTTTTAACATGTCTATTTCTTCTTTGGCATACTGAAGATCTCTATTCCCATTTATCCCTGGTGTTATGTTCATGGCAACCAAAAGAGCCTGGTTGAACGGGGACTGGGAGGGATTATCAGAATGGTGCCGGCGTCCGTGTACTAGTGCCTTGATAGACGAGGCATACGAAGACATGACTCTATCAAGGACAGTATCAGTAGACCCTTGCGAATGAAGGCCCGCCGCATGAAGTGGTAGCTGGCTTAGAAGCCCGGTGGGAACCCACCACACGTGAGGACAATTATCAATTGACGTCTGAAATCCTAGTGCGTCTAGGCACGGTCGACAGATGGCCTCCCAGAGCCATTCGAGAATTGATGTCATGTCTGCTGATCGTAGGTCTCGAACTTGTTTCCGAACGTCTTCTAATGTCAGATCAGGTAGTTTTATCACCCGAATCCGATAATGCTCAATGAGGAATGCGTCGCACCGATAAGAGCTTATATTGACAACGATGATCGGGTCTGGGTCTGCCGCAGCCATCAACTCATCTCTAGTGGGTGGGAGAAGAAAGTTGTGGAACCCGGGCTTAGTACGAATAATCGGTAGGAGCTCGCTAAATCCTTGGTCGGCTTCACGCCGTCGTTTTGCTTGTGATTCCCAATCACCAACCATGTCGCCGCTATGACTGGGGAATCTCCGTACGTCTGCTGGAAGATCCAGCTCGTCCCGAAGCGACACGAATTTCTCTGCCAAGTCAGGGTATTTCTGCCTGAGATCTGAAACGTCTACGCGCATATCCATCAGCAAACCGGCGATAATACCACGGCCGAGCTCGAGGAACCTCAACGCATCATATGCTTCTTCTTCTTTGATCCTTCCTTCCGCTGCGTTTAGACACGCGGCCGCTGAATCAGAAGCTAAGCTCGAGAATTCTGCGAGCATATGCTGCTTGTCGGTATGCTTTAATGATCGTGGGCTGACAGTGGGGAGAAGAATCACTGCTTCCCTTAGTAACTGGCTTAGTGCTTTCCAATTTGATTGCGAAGAAAGAATACGAGCTGCTCCCTTAGCCATTTTAATGCGATCAGAGGGTGAAGCAGTATGGCAATTCCAGCCGTCATTGAAAGAGGAGAGCGCACGGTTGAGGTCGTCTATCGAATCCGTCTTCTCAAATCGCGACAACAAAGACTTTGCAAAACTACCCATACATAAGATTCGGCTAGGGTGGTCTTGGGATATTCCATTTACTACCCCATCTAGGAAAGAAATGGCGCGATTCAGATCGTTCATTTGAGCCGTGTGATAAAATCGCGTGATCAAACAATTCGAAAGATTATTCAAATATGTGATTCGGTCAGGGTGGTCTTGAGATACAGCATTTACTGCGGTATTCATGATATCGATGGCGCGATTTGACTCACTTATAGACGAGGTTTTTCTAGATCGTATGCTCAGCCAGCTTCCAAGGTTACTTAACCACTGAACTCGATCAGGATCGTCTCGGGGTGTGCCATTTACCGCCATATCAACTGCTTCGACAGCGCGGTTCAAATCATCCATTAAACCCGTTCGTTCAAATCGTTTACCGAGCAAATTCCCAAGGTTATTTAACCTAACAGCTCGATGAGAGTGGACTTGGGGTAAAATGTCCACTGCCCTTTGCGACGCTTCAATAGCACGATTCAAATCATCCAAAGACCCCGTTCGTTCAGATCGTCTACCAAGAATATGCGCAAAGCTACTTGACATCCAAGATAGACCGCGGTCGTCCGGGCTTGCGATTTTTATTGAAAAGTCCGCAACTTCAACGGCATGATTTATATCGTCCATTGAGCCAGTCCGCTCAAATCGCATGTCGAGAGTGATTCCAAGGTTAAGTAAGAAAGCAGCTCGACGAGGATTGCTTTGAGGGGTGGCATTTACCGCCATTTTCGCCAGTTCAACAGCTCGATTCAGGTTATCAATCGAATGTGTCCACTTAAACCGCGAACGAAATATATTTCCAAGCAGATTCAAGTAGCTGGGTAGATCGGGATCGTCATGAGGTGTACCATTTACTACCCCGTCAGCCAAGTCGATAGCACGATTCAAGTCGCTTATTGAGCCCGTCCACGTTGATCGTTCCTCGAGAAAAGTAGCTAAAGCTATATGAACTCTAGGAAGTGCCGCTCCAGCATCTATTGCTAATTCTGCCACACGAATTAATTTTTCTCTGTCATGGAAGGAACTGTTTTGTTTGTATGCTTCAAAGAGTTTGGCTGTTTGATTATCCTCGCTATTCATTTTGTCACGAATAGACGCTGAGCTATTTATTTACCAATCATGTTAGTGATTGACTCCTTTTAATTTCTTATGGAAATATATTCTCTTTAAATCCAAGCATCCACTTAAGCCCCTATTGAGATTTTGTAACAAATGTGTATTGGTAGGTAGTTTCTCAAAAGGGGGCTAATATGAAATTGCAGCTTACCCATTTCTTGAAACCAGAACCGAAACAAACTGGTTTTTCCAGGCTAACAGCATATCACCGATTTGACGCCGTCGAAGGCGATCGGGATGATCCATAGCTAGTGTTGCATTCCAAGCATCCGTTCGCTGGATAGCTTGCTGAAGTTTTTCCGGCGATTGTGTTTTTCGGAAGATAGTGAAACAAATATAGATATTTAACTCAATGTCTCCGTCCATCGTAGATTCATCGAGTGTCGTTGAGAGAGAAGAGAGATCTTTGTCGTCCATTTTGGCAAGTACGGACACTGTTTCCGAATCGATATTAAATAAGTCCATTTCAGCATTCTCGAAGATTTGATTAGTTGCACGTGAAAGTGCCTGATTAGATCTAAGACTTGTCAGAAGAGCCAGTTCACCAGCATTGGTTGAATAATGGAGGCACAACCTTTTAAATTCGATTGAAATTCCAGCGTCTCGTGCCCAAGTTGCCATCTCGTCAAGATCATCCAATGATTTGGTATGTCTAAACTTGATGAATATCAAGTTCACCCAATCGATTTGGCGAGCTACAATGTCAGGGTGGTTGGGTGGTGTATTTGCCATTAACTCGTAGGCCCAAAAAATTATTTCCTGAAGGTCGTCTGATAACCTTGTATGCTGACACTTTTTAAGCAGCATCACAATCAAGTCCTTCAGCCGAGGTGCATAATGAGGGTCTTCGATCTGTGTAGGGATGTGACCCCTGACTTGGTCAATAGCACGCTGAAGATCCTCAATAGCGCCGGTCCTCAAGAATATATAGTATTGGGTATGACCAATTGGTGCTGTATCTTTCCCATTACTCGCAAGACGGCGCAGTTCGTCTAGATCCATGTTGAATGAACGAGACATTGGTGTGCCTGTAGTTCCATCCAAACCCGTGTAGTATCTTAACATTTGGAGTCTCCTGATACAATCGGAGTCCAATAATCTCCCTAAGAGATTCAATTCGCTAGAAGCAGGCATCCAATAGAATGAGTTGGCTGAATCACTGGGCGAAATGCGCCCATGACGAGAGTAGTAGGGAATCAGGGTCTGGGATGCTGTTGGTACCATATCATGAACCCCAATTCCGGAACCAGTGTTTATTACGGACGTATCTGCGATCGGGGACAGCTCCGGCTGCTCCTCTTGGCATTTCAACCTCGCTTGTTGTTTTCGGTCCCTCAATCCCTCTTCTCTTTCCAGTTGTTTAAGTTCTTCCCATACTTTCATCTCGTTGCGCCGCAACTTCTCTAATTCTTGTAGGAGTCGGGCCTTCTTAGCGCATATTTCTTCATCCTAGATCAAAGTGTTACCGATATTAGATTATAGTATTTACCTATCTATCTAGGTCTGTTATAGATTATTTACCTTATCATTGCCACCAACGCCTCGAGCTTGGTGTTCTTCATAAGCCATCAAAATTAAGTAGTAGCTATTAGAATTCTCGCCACAAAGTCGCTCTTTAGTCTTATCAAGAAGGCCCTGAGATGATGAGTTCGGACCCCTATCTCTTTTCTCTGCTATGGGGCTGACGGGTGGGTTACGTAGGTAGCTAAGATATTGCTTTCTTCCAACTAATATGATTACCCTGATGGTTATGGGCAGTACTTATAACTAACGGTTTCGGTGCAATAGCGTGTTAAGAGGGTTTAAAATATGTCTGCTTCCTAAGGTGCCTCAAGTTGAAAATAATAGTAATAACGATAATCAGCGCGTGATGACGCCGGACTTCGTCACTAGAAGTTTTCTGTTCCGTGCCTACTGGAGGTGGCTTGAAGTCCAATGCCTAAACCCCCAAGGCTCATTGGTGGAAATGAACTAATGGCTTGTATGGGATAGCTAAAACCAATTATATGTTAGTGAAATGAGAGTGTGGGATGTGTGGGGGGGATTTGATCGGCCATGAATGCCACAATTTTTGTAAGGGGTTTAGCCTTCAATACAACCTTGAAGGTAACAGCACCGCATGAACATTAATGAACACTTGCTACAACGCTCCTTAGCCGCTGATGTAAGTAATGTGGTTTCATTCCTTTATTACTTAACAATATAGTTTACCGAAGAGGTCATTAGGCAAAACTTAGCAGGGTTGATTGGATACCTACCTGGTGAATACTGATATCGGCATGGACCTGCCATGTTGAGACATTTCAGCCTTTGGAGTACCTAACCATCTGTCAGATGATATAGTAAAGGTAGCTAATAGCTGAAGAAATGAAAGTAGGCTGTAGGCAGTATTCAGTAAGTGGCATTTATGCAGATAAGAAATCGGCAAATAATTACGTATCTATACAGCCTTTGACATCAGACAAGGGAATAGAAGTAGGCTGTGAACAGTGTTCGGCAAATCATAACATATCTATACAGCCTTTGACATCAGTTAAGAGAATAATAGTCGGAAATGGACACTGTTCGGTGAATGATAGCTATATGCACATAAGAAATTAGCAGACCATGACGTGTCTATACACCCTTTGACATCAGTTAGGAGAATCGAAGTAGGCTAGAGGCAATGTTCGGTGAATGATAGCTATATGCATATAAGAAATTGGCAGACCATGACGTATTTATACAGCCTCAGTTAGGAGAATAGAAGTAGGCTATAGCCAATGTTCGATGAACGATAGCTATATGCATGTAAGAAGTGGCGGACCATGATGTGTCTATACACCCTTTGGCATCAGTTGAGGGTTGGCTATAGGCTGAATTTGGAGTTGATCCTCGTTCTACGATGTATTTCGTAAGGTTTTCTAGGTAATAGACACATTCCCTCTCAGCATTCAGCCACCTTGGTAAGCTAGACTAAGTAGTACAAGGACCAACCTCGGGCTTTAATATTGAGATCGGAATTAGACCTGGTGTCTCCAGGTCAAAGTATATAAGATTATATAAAGTCTCGCTCTATGGTGAATGATCAAACCAGATGAAAATTTTGACAACACAAAAAAGCCTGTACTGTTTATCATGAAAACCCAACCCGAACAGAAAAGATTTGCCCTCCTCGTCGGGGTGGATCTGTATCTTGACGGGTCCAGAAAGGTCAATATACCTAGCTTGCGTGGATGCGTCAACGATACTCAGATAATCAAGAAATTACTTGGAAATGAGTTTTCAGAGGGCGTAATACGAATCCTTACTTCTTCTCTGTCTCCGGATTCCGCGGCCTCACGTGAACCACCACAGTCCTTGCCCACATACGAAAATATCAAGAGGGAATTCGATGGAATAACCAAAGAAGCCAAGGCTGGTGACCTCTTCTTTTTCCATTTCTCTGGCCATGGTGCACGACTAGAAACGGTACTTCCGGGGCGCGACCGTCGTGCGGACGACCCGTCTCTGCTGACAATGGACTTCGGCTGCGGTAAACCAGCAATACGTGGGTGGCAACTGAACAATTGGCTCAAGATACTGAACGAAAAGGGAGTTCAGATTGTTGTTAGTTTGGACAGCTGCTATTCGGCCGACAATTGGCGAAATGAAGGTTCTCTTCGAAGCCCGAAACAATGGAAACGTCCACCTAACCTCCCTGTCGACGAGGAAGGAGTCGAAGCGACGTCTATTGAGCCGAATGACCGTCACGGTGAGCTCAGTGTACTCTGGGACATCAATCCAGAGGGCTTCGTGCTGATGGCAGCATGCGAAGGCCAAAGTGTAGCGATGGAGAAGATGTTTGGGAATAGCGTATATGGCACTTTTACCTACGAGTTGTGCGCATACGTCAGGGAAGCACCAAAGGCGGCATATCGCACTATCCGCGACTACATAGCAGCGAGAATTCAGCCACAAGTTCCATGCTTTTATGGCCAAGACAGGTTCGCGTTCCTTGAGAATGAAGAACTGTTTTCGGCCACACATGTTTGGGCCAGGGTTAGTAAAGGCGTCGTTTCTCTTCCAATCGGAAAGTTTCATGGTGTTGAGATAGGAGCAGAATTTGTGACTCTCCCACCTACACCTCCGGTCACCCTCTCAATAAAAAAGGTCCAAGACTCCGAAAGTGAAGCGACGGTACCATCAGGATTCTTGCCCGAAGCTATTGAGCTCGTTCCTTGCCGATGGAGTTTGAGGAAGGCCCCGAAAATCTCTGTCAAGGAGATTACATGCGAATTCCGGAAGGCACTGCATGACGGCTTGAAGAAAAGGATTGTAAATGAAGTCGAATTCAGTCAAACCCAAAACCTTGAATCAGTCAGTCTTAGGTTGACCAAAGCAGCGAATGGTAAAATCGGCATCTCTGGACCCCAATCACTGATAGGGTATGAAGGACATGTCCGTGGCTTGGAGACCAAAGGCGAAAACGACAAAGAACAAGCGACAGAACTAGCAGTTGCACTATCACATCTCATGCGTTTTGAACAGATTCTTGAACTTCGGAATGATGCAACACGGGATGACAACCCGCCTTTTAAAGCCACCTTGAATGATCTTGAGCAGGTTGATGGCGCGCCGAGATTTGAATACAGATTTCAGAACTGTGACGAAGTGCCGCTTCACTTCACGGTTATGGTCTTGGGTCCCGGATTTCACATCAAGCAGCTTTACCCTGAAAATGACGGCTCATACACTGTAGCTCAAGACAGAACTTCGAGTTTCACATTTAAGCTTGTTCTGCCGACCGAGCTTAAGCAGGTTGGGAAGAGCCACCGCGACATTTTCCGCACGATTGTCACTAGGAAGAAAAAGCTTTCGTTTAAAAGCTGGGAGCTACCTGACATTTGGAACGCCAACCAGACGCTTTACAAGCGACGTGAAGATTTAGCAAGGGACGCAGAGCTGATAACTGACGATGGCAATGGCTTGTGGATGCAGGATATCACAAAGTCGTCAACTCTGAACTAAGCATAGAGTATCCTGAGACTTTACGGGAATGGGACAGCACGAGAACATATATGAATGGACAGGATACAAGAACAAAATGTTTCTTATGTGATTGTTTACAATCGATCATTTATCGTATTTCTTTACCCTGAGTTTACGAAGGGATATTGTGGATCTAAACTTCTAGGCTCCCAGCAAAATTCCTTATCAAAAATTTCCTATCGCGGTAATCCCTTAAAGTCCGGCCCTAAAGTTGTGTGACACCGATAGCTCCAGGACAGCGTGGCCGTTGATTGGGTGCAGGGTCAGGAAAAGTGGTCCAAGAACTTGATTATTAATTGACCAAAACTGATTATTAAGGCCCTATAGCCAATCAGGTGCAGTGCAAGCAGTTCTCAAGGTGGTCCGTTCGCGAGCAGTGGGTTTTGGACAAGATTCGAATTTTCAGAACGACGGTAGAAAACAGGTCTCGCGCACGGGCCATATTTGACGGGATTACCTAAGGTGCTGACTTAATCAATCCCCGGACCAGTTCTTCAATACAGGTCAGGTTCAATACAGGTCAGGTTTAATACAGGTCAGGTTCCAGGGACCTATTCTTTAATATAGGTCAGGGACCTGACCTGACCTAGGGCAGGAACGGTTGCTACTTTATATAATCAGTCAACCCTTAAATCAAGGTGACTGAGCCAGGTGTAAGAGATGGAGGGACTGGAGGGGTGGTCCCACTTATTGATTGGGTGCAGCCAATTAGCTTTAAGAACTTAGCTTTGCAGTAGTCAAAGCTGCAAGGGTGTTGATTCAATTGACAACTTATTTGAAGCTATTTTGGCAGTTGACTTAGTCCAGGGATAATTAGGTAATAGACTGGTTAAAGGGAAACGCTATACGCTTACCGACGATGCGAACTGCGAGGCGCGCGCGAAGCGCGCGGCTTGCAGTTTGCGTTCTATGGTTGACAGCTCAATTGAACGTTGCAAAGGTTTAAAAGTTGTAAAAGTGCGAGATCGAGGAATCGAACCTCGGCTCGGCTCAATTAAACTCAGGGTTATTGTGCCACCAAAGGTAGCTTCCAATAATTATTATTTAAAAGTTATTAGTTTTTTTTTTATATTTTTTTAAATATTACGTTTTAATTATTAAAATTATAAATAATTAATAAAATATTTAAATATTTTTAAATAAAAAATATTATTATAAAAAATATTATTTTAATTAATTTAAATTAAATTTTAAAAAAATAATTATATTTAATTATATTACGTGTAATTTATTTAATTTATATTTATAATAATTTAATTAATTATTAAATTATTTAAATTAAAAAAAATTATAAAAAAATATATAATATTATAAAAATTAAAATAATTTTAAATAAAATATATAAATTATTTTTATTAATTATTAAAAATATAATTTTATAAAAATTAAATTATATTAAAAAAATATAAATCGTTATAATTTTACGTATAAAAAATTTATTTTTAAAAATATTTTATTAATTATTTATTAAAATATAAAACGAATTTTAATATAATTATTTATTTATTAAAATTAATAATAATAAAAAATTAAAAATATTATTAATATTAATTATTATATTTTAATTAAAAAAATAAATAATAATTAAATAATATTTTTTATATTATTATATATTTTTTTAATAAATTTATTAAAAATTAATATATTAATTAATTTTTAATAATAAACGTTTTAATTATAATTTATTTTTTTAATTAAAACGTAATATTAAAAATATAAAAAAACGTTATAAATTATTTAATATTAATAATTTTTAATTTATTAATATATTAAAAATAATTAATTTACCGTATAAAATTTACGTAAATTATATTAATTAAAAAAATAATTATTTTTTATATTTTTAAAACGTAATAATTTGTTTTTTACGTAATATAATTTTAATAATTAAATTTAATATTATTAATTTTTTAATTATTAATAAAAAAAATATTTTTTTAAAAATATATAATAATTTTAAATTTACTTAATTTTTTTATTATTTAATATAAATTAATTAATTAAATTTTTTATAATTAACGCGAACGGTTTTTTACGGTTAATTTAAAAAGTTTAAAAAGTTATTACGCGTTTTTTTTTTATTTTTTTTATTAATTATTTCGAAACCGCTCGTTTTTTTAATTAATTAAAAAAGAAAATTTTATTAATTAATTAAATATATTTTCTTTAATAAATAAAATTATTTATTTTTTTAATTTTTTTAATTTTAATTTAATTAATTTAATTTAAAAATTATTTAATTAATTAAAAAACTTTAAAAAATTAATTATATAAAAATAACCGTTTTTTTTTAAATTAAGTTTTAAATTTAATTTATTTTATTTTATATTATATAATTAATTTAATATTTTTTAAATATTTTTTTAAAAATGTTTAATATATATAATATTTATTATAATTTAATTATAATTTAATTAAATTATAATTTTAATTATAAATTAATTATAATTTTAAAAGTTTTTTTTATATAAATAAATTTTTTAAATTAATTTAAAAAATATTAATTTAATTTTTTATATAATATATTTTTTAATTTTAAAATTTTTAAATAAATTTAAAAAATTTATTTTTAAATTAATTTAATAATTAATTTAATTATTAATAAATTAATTTTTAAAATAATTTTTTAATTAATTTTTAAAATAATTTTTTAATTAATTTTTAAATTAATTAAATAATTAATTTAATAATTTTTAAATTAATTTAATAATTTATTAAATAATTTATTAAATAATTTATAAATTAATTTTTAAATTAAATTTAAAATTTATTTTTAAATAAGTTTTTTAATTAATTTTTAAATTAATTAAATAATTAATTAAATAATTTTTTAATTTATTAAATAATTAATTTAATAATTAATTTAATAATTAATTTAATAATTAATTAAATAATTAATTTTAAAGTTTTTATATTTAATAATTAAATTTATTTAAATTTTATATTTAATTAAATACGTATAATTATCCTTGTTAATTTTTAATATTAACTTTTAATTAATTATATTTTTATTTTTATTTTATTAAGTTTTTTTTCCGTTATTTATTTTCGTTTTAATTATACGTTAAATATTTAATTTTATTTTAATTATTTAATATTTTATAAGTTATTAATTTTTTATTTAATTTAATTATAAACTTTTTAATTTAATTAATTATTTATTAATTACGTAATTCGAATTATTTAAAAGTTTTAATTTATTAAAATAAAAAATCAATTATATAAAAAATTAATTTAATAATTTTTAAATTAAATTTTTAATTTAATTTATATTAAAAATTAAATTTTTAATTTAATTTATATTAAAAATTAAATTTTTAATTTAATTTATATTAAAAATTAAGTTTTTAATTTAATTTATATTAAAAATTAAATTTTTAATTTAATTTATATTAAAAATTAAATTTTTAATTTAATTTATATTAAAAATT